>NC_092871.1:84706049-84800595 GCF_032062135.1 Pyxicephalus adspersus | reverse complement strand
GTTCATTAGTAATATAGGATTGGTAGGGGGTAAATGATAGTATGGGCATGGGGAAAATAAGGAATTAGTAGCATGTAAGAGGGAATGATCCTAAAGGGTCAAGTCAAAAAAAATGGTTTATAACTGGGAGTTATAAACTGGAGGTTTGGTTGCTTGGGGACTGACAATCCATTTGGATTCTATTTAAAGCAATTTCTTATCTACATCCCCTCCACAGGGGCTGCTAGGGATATGGTCAAGTCCAAAAAATTGGATTGTATGAGCGTCAAAGTTGTGTCTCGTGCCCACGTGGTGGCATATTGGCGTAGTAATTTTACCCACTTCAATGGAGTGTACATGTTCATAAATAGGTTTTTTTTGAAAGGACGTTTTGTTTTCCCTATGTAAAATGCTCCACATATACAGGTAAATTACACCAGAAGTGTTGCAATCCATATGGTGGAAGGGACTGAAGTTGGTACCATTAGGTAAGGTAATGGTAGTTGTGTCTCTTATCCAGTTACATTGTTTACTGTAGCCACATCTGAAGGTACCTGAGATCTCTCTAGTAGAGCTTAGAGGTGGGGGTTGATAGAAGTGACAGAAACTAGGTGTTCTCTCAATGATTTTGATCGACGATAAGTAATTTGAGGTTTTCTGCCAATGAATTTGCGTATTGTTGGATCTAAAGGTGCGTACACACTTCCAATTTTTATCGTTCCAATCGAACGACGAACGATCGATTGGGCAAAAAATCGTTGGTAAAAAAGTAACCAACAACGCCGACGAACGAGGAAAATTGTTGGAAACGAACGACCGGACCGGCGGATCGGATTGGGCGACGATCATTGAACATCATTCGTGTGTACGGTCGTTCGTTGATCGTCCATGTTCAGAGCATGCGTGATGAACGAACGTCCGTTCACTTTCCTGTCGTGCACATAGTTCCTCTATCGCTTAAACGATCGTATCTATTGTGTGTACAATATCTACGAACGATCGTGTCGTTACCTCTATGTGCAGGATCGGTGCTATACGATCGTTCATATATATCGTGCAGGAACGTTCGTCGTTCGTTTTCCGACGATAATAATTGGAAGTGTGTACGTAGCTTAAGTAGAGAATATGCCAGTGTTGACTCAGGATATTGTAAATGAACTCATCTCGTAAATATTCTAGATGTGGGTAAGGTGGTTGTTATGTCTCACTTGGTTACATGCTCTTTGGTAAGCTCTCTTAAGGGTATTATTCGGGTAGCCTTGTTTTAGAATTGTATGGATATAGTTCATGTTTCTGCTTTTCATTTTAGCTCCTCTGGCATATGAGCCTTTCTCAACTCTTGCTATGATCTATGAAGACCAGGGGGACATGGAGAAGTCCCTGCAGTTCGAGCTGATAGCTGCTCACCTGAACCCCAGCGATACTGAAGAATGGGTGAGATTAGCCGAGATGTCCTTGGAGCAGGATAACATCAAACAAGCAATATTTTGCTACTCCAAAGGTAAAAAATTTTAGTGGTGAGGATTAATTTATTGTCTATCGTGCTTGTTCTTAGAGGGTGGGATGTTTGCAGTGTACACTGTTCAGGTGTGAAGGAACCTGGGACATTTGGTAACTCATTGGGGGTTTTAGGAATAAACCCAACCACACTTAGAGGAAAGGAGACCTTAACAGATTTGGTACCTTTGGGTTTATTTTGATCACGAGTCAATGGGCTCATCTAAATAGTGAGATGGAATGCCTGGGTGGGTTTTGTGTTTAAACTACTTCATCTAAGATCTTTTCTAAAATTGAAACCCACAAATGGTTGGAATGGGTAGCTTATTCCTAAATAATTCAGCCAGTAAGAGCCCTCAGGTGTTGGGTGACGGTACTCAGTGGGGTCCCTATACACCAACAAGGTGGTCACCCTGTGATCCAATTATGACTGTTCATCAAGTTGATGAACTGATTACAGAATGTCAACTAATTCGTCTTGTGTCCTGGCAGACTGTTTGCCAATAAAATGACACCCATTCTCTACTATGACTGGATCAGCTGAACTTCGTCCATTACATTATTGCTGGGCTGGTACATGGTTGGTAAAGGGCATACACCCAGGTCTAGGATATGCATGCATAAACAGGTGCTGAGAGCAGAAGAAACACAGAACCGATTTGAGATTATTGAAGAAGAAAAAATTTATGATTTTTGCAATTGAATCATTAATTGCACATTTTGCAGCATTGAAGTATGCCCCTACGAATGTCCGCTACTTGTGGGAACGATCAAGTCTTTATGAGCAGATGGGAGAACACAAACTGGCTATGGACGGATATCGCCGGATTCTAAATCTGTTGTCTCCGTCTGATGGAGATCGCTTCATGCAACTGGCAAGAGATATGGCTAAGTACGTTATCTTAAAAAAAAAATGACTGTGTAACCAGGCTGTGGATATTTAGGTGTTTGCCTATTCTTGGCAAGAATTAGTTTGAGGTTTAAGTCCTCATTGCCTTGTGTAGCTGCTGAAACTATAGAGCTGTTAATCCAAAAAGTTCACAGCAGAAGCTTTGAAGTCATTTGTTTCATTCTCTGAGCAGCTCAGCTTCCTCGTATAAGCAGTAACTCAGCAGCTCAGCTCACTCCACTTTTCCCTATCAGCAACCTGGCTAACCCAGTCCCCCTGCTAGCATTGAGCTGCAACTTATTACATTTTCCTGGGTTTAGATATGCTTTAATCCAGTCATTGGCAACCGGTTGAGCTTTAGCTCCTTTAAAGAGCTACATCAACATGATGCAGGTTTTTATGGACTTCAGTGCTACCGATTAGGTAATTGTGAAACCCTGAGAATCAATATTTAAAGCTTCAGTGCCACTAGTGCTTTGCATTATTGCATGTGTTTTCACACAGAACTGTGTGTGTTAATGCAACTCACCTGCCATGCATTGGTGCTCTGGGGTGCCATTCAATCCTATAGAATGCACCTTACCAGAATGAATGCACACTACTAGTGCACTGCAGCACAGTGCATGCAGTTGCCATACACTACAATTTTTTGCGCTACATTTTTGGTGTGGTGCAGCTTCTTAACTCATCCTTCTGAGCAGCTCAGCTCACCCTGCCCTTATGATTGGATTCAAAGACTACATTTAGTTAAGCTTGCCCCCAACTAGTTTTGCCTTTGTCTTCCAAAAAAATAAGTTGTTACATTTTTCCTACAGGAGTTACTACGAAACCAACGATGTGACCTCAGCCATTGTCATTATCGAAGAAGCTTTTTCCAAACACCAGGATCTGGTTGCAATAGAAGATGTGAATATTGCTGCAGAGCTGTACATCTCCAACAACCAGTATGACAAAGCCTTGGAGGTACCATTCTCCCCCTTTATGTACTAACCCTGAAATGTGATTGGATAGGTGCTCTTCGTGTGCTGCACTGCATCAGTTACATTGTTTCCAGCTGTCCTTGGATTGCAGAACCCTTACCCTCTATATCACTGTATATAAAACTGTTTAACATGAAGGAACCCTGGAAATAACTACCAGGTCTTCAGATAACCCTGGTTATAATTCCTATATCCACAGCTCACAGTGTATTCGTGTGTGGTGGTCAGTAGGAATAATTCCTTATGAATTTCTGGCCATTGGGAAGATTGTCACCCTTACAGATAGCCAATGCGATCATTGGGGTCACTTAAACTGACCTGAGAGTTCCAAACTGCTCATTGCTCAAGGAACCCCCAGCAAACTCTGCTTGAGAAACAATGCTCTATGCAATATGGAATATCAGAGAGGAAACTCTTCTTCGCTTCTTCTCCAGCGACTGTACACTGTCACTGTTGGACAGGAAGCTGAAATATATATCAAAAGCATTTAATTTCAGATGTCTCTTTTTTATTTTTATTTCATATTTTTATATCAGAGGTGAGCAGGTTGGCCAAGCTGTAATAATGATATACTCCGTGCACCTTGTGCCATGCTTTACATATAATTTTCATTTTTAACTCAAATTCCAGACTAATTTATGTATCCAAGGAGCTGATTTGAATGCAGATAAAAGGAAGGTGACCGGCTTGGCATGGTGACATACTTTAGTGTGTTTGACAGCAGGAGCAGCCAAACCACAAACAAGATAAGGTGCACTGTCAAACACTGACCCCCCTGTATGTCATGAACACACCCAATTCATAATGATAATATGATAATTCAAAATGATCTGATTAATATACAAAGCTCTCTGTATTTAAATGCAAGCCATGCAGCTAGTTCAAGCATCACCCGCAGCAAGTGGACCATGTGGTGTAACCGAAGACCCCAACTAACCTTTTTGGTATCAATCAGCTCACTATATATCACCGGGTATATCAAGCACAATGTGTGTAAAGATGTACAACTTGCTTTAGAAAGCAGCCACAGTTTAAGTGGTAAAGCTTGGCCTCTATCAGCATGCTTGAGAAGAACCTTTGCTCTGTGTAAAAAAGTGGTCTCTTTGCAGAGGGTTGTCATGACCCCTGCAAGTCAGACCTATAGTTTTGCAAGCACAAGCTCTTTGCAAGTTGGAGTGATCTACTTTTGAATCTTCAGCTAGATGTGTCCTGGACCTCGAAGGATTCTTCTTTGCAGCATGTTGGCAGTGGACATGCTTTCTGCTCAGACTGTGCCTACTTGCTGAAAAAAAATCAAAATTGCACAATCCTTAGCTGATTGGATTGGGCTTAATAATATGTTTAGTTCTACCTATATCTCTGCCTGAGGGATTTGGACTGAGATTTATTTTTTTAATGAACAGAACTTGTAAAATAGCATTACAGGAAAGTTGTTTTGGGGACTTTTTAGGCATGATTCTACATAATGGTTACAATGAACATTCACCAATACAATTCTAAAATCCATTTATTTATGACAAATTAAAATCCATAAGGTCCGCATCAATTTTATGTTTAACCAATATGTACATTGCCAAGGGGTCTCTGTATATTGCTGTTCTATGCTTTTCACTGAACAATGTCTGCTTCCTCAGGAACATAGAGACCTATTGTAAAAGATTTAACAATAAATATACACAAACTATTCATTGCCATTTATTTAAAATACATCAAATAAATGGTAATGAATAGTTTGTGGATCCTGAGGAAGCGGACATTGTTCCGCGGAACGCGTAGAACAGCAGTGTATAGAGACCCCTTGGAAATGTATATATTTTGGTAAACATAAAATTAATCTGAATCCTTTGGATTTTAATGGTCATAAATAAATGGATTTTAGAATTTTATTGGTGAATGTTCATTGTAACCAATATGTAGAATCATGTCCAAAAGTCCCAAAATCAATTTTCCCATTTTGTTTTGATGCAGTTCTGTTATTGGGATGTTGCATAAGTTGTTTTTTTATCATAGGGAATGCAATATGAATTACTATTATTATTATTACACAGTAATTATTGAATATATAAACATATTACACAGCACTGTACAAAGTCCATAGTCATGTGACTAGCTGTCCCTCAAAGGAGCTCACAATCTAATGTCCCTACCATAGTCATATGTCATTACCACAGTCTTAAGGTCAGTTTTGGGGGGAACCCAATTAACCTAACTGAATGTTTTTTGAAATGCAACAGAAACACAGGGAGAACCTGCAAACTCCATGCAGATAGTGTCCTAGCCGGGTTTCCTGGGACCCATCGCTGAAAAGGCCAGAGTGCTAACTACTGAGCCACCGTGCTGCCCTAGTTAGGAGGGATTATTGCGGAAGGGACATCGCTTGTCACTTTTTGCAATAATAACTGGCCTGATCTTTTTTTCCATTGTAAGTTCAGCCACTAGGCAATGGGGGTAAATTTAGGTATGGGGGGTCAGTTTAGATTCCATACAGGGAAGGTTTAGTTTAGGCACCGGGCAGGGTCCTGTTAAGGTTAGGTACATAAGAAAGTGGTTCAAAATTAGCACCAACATGGGGAGGAGGGGTGGGGGTTAGGCATCATTGTGTGATTTCATCATGGAGGTAGCAAAATCTGATGGAAGAGCGGCAAAGCTGACTTTTGTCCTCCTTCTCTTCTTTGGTGTGTCTGACTACCATGACTGAACCTCCCGGCCCCTCTGACGCACCATGTAGTCTCACCATTCCAACAGTGTCTTAAAGAAAGGAACGGTAATTAGATTGTGCTCAGAATAGGTCGCGGTGTGTTGGCGTGTGTTATTATAGGAACGAGTGTGTCATGTCTGATTCTTTTCTGCTAAGTTCACTCTTTAAACTCTGTGGTTTTATAAAATGCATTCATTTCTCCCAAAGGTCATCACACAGTTTTCGGGAATAACAATGAACAAAAAAGAGAACGCAAGCCCCGAAGAAAGTTCAGGTAGTTATTTTTTGCTCTAGTTCAAAAAGAACTATAATAGGAACATTTTTATTTGTTCTTAAAGCGCTGTTAAATTTTCCAGGTCAGCTAAATATACCCAGGTGTATCAGGTCATAAAGAAAAGAAAGCAGCCACAGTGAAGAAAAGGCTTTGCCTTCCCAGCATGCCAGAGTCAGGACTAGAGGACTGAAATGATTAGGAAGCTTTCACATTGCTGAGAGCTTCAAGAGCTTTAGCTCTAGCAGGTGACATATTGGACCCCTACAGACATAGAGCAAGGGTTGGCATGCTGCTGGGGGATAGCACCTGTGTTGATCCACCTGGAGCTGATATAAAATAAAAGTTCAGTTGGTCCTTTACCTGTTTCTTACTTTGTACTCTCTATGTACAATTTTTGTTTTGCAAATACATTTTTAATGACAAAGGATTCTCAGGGCACCGTGCATTCCTAAAAAACAACACACTGGAAGCAGGACACTTCGCGGCTCAGACTTTTCTGAATGGGCTGAGCCAGATAGGAGCTACTAATGTGATTGGATGACATTTATGTAAACTTCAACTTAAAGCATACCTATACTCAGAATTTTTACTTTACATAAAAGGGTAGAGGTGCAACACCCTTCAAAAAGCTCCCACCACTCCACTCCCATGAAGTGGAGTCCCAGTAGTTACCACCTTCCTATTTCTTCTGTTTGCTACAAATTAGGGAAGAACACTCTTTGGAAGCCAGATGGAGCTGGCTTGTGCAGATCCAATTTGTGGAACCTTTGAAAGTCGTCATTTACCTTAATTTATTATTATACAGGATTTATATAGCTCCAACATATTATGCAACGTTGTACATTAAATAAGGGTTGCAAATGACAGACAGGAGGAGGAGAGGACCCTGCCCAGAAGAGCTTACAATCTAGGAGGTGGGGGAAGTATCACACAATAGAAGGGGGATATGTACCGGTGGGAAGTAGTGAGGGTTTGGGAGACAGAAGAAGACGATAAGGTGAGGTTGAAGCGTTTGCTTTTGAGGGCTCTTTTAAATGATCAGAAAGTAGGAGCAAGCCTAATAGGATGAGGAAGACCATTCCAGAGAGTCAGGGCAGCTCTAGAAAAGTCTTGAAGCATTGCGTGGGAATTTAAGGCATTTTTCCCCAGTTGCCTGAAGGTCACTTTACTAAAAAATCAGGACGGGAAAAAACAATTCATGAGATTGTAATAAAATGCATTTTTGGCTTTCTTAACTGTAATGTAATTTTATGACTTGGTTTGTTTTTTGTTCTCTTCAAGGAATTGTTATTTGCAAAGTCCCGGAAGGTGTCCCCATTGACATTACAGTGAAGATGATGCTTTGTTTGATTCACCTAAATATTCTGGAACCTGTTGGAGTAAGTGAGTAATTTGACTGTTAAATAATATATTCCTCTGTTTATACTTTCTCTATAGTTGAGCTCATAGTATGCACACCACATCCAATAGCAAGCCTAAACAAGGCAGGTGGGGGCCTGTGGTTTGTCTTTGGGTATAAAGCTTTGCACCGTTTATGATAAAAAATATGCCTATATGTTATTTATGATCTGCTCTCTCTTTATTTTTCTTAGCCAATGCTGACGTCTCTGATGGAGCAAAATCCAGAAGAAGTTGGAGATTTATATCTGGATGTCGCAGAGGCATTTCTTGACGTTGGAGAATATAACTCTGCTTTGCCTCTTTTGAGTGCTCTGGTGTGCTCTGAAAAATATAATATGGCAGTTGTCTGGCTGCGTCATGCGGGTAGGTGGTTGGGACAAATGTAAATGATAATGGACAGAAGCATCAGCAGCAACTCTCTCCTAGCCCTAAGAACTGTATTCCAGTGTTGAACCCAGATATTTTTTTTTAAAGCTGAGTGGGAAGAAATTGTAGGTGAGTGGTGGCCCCTGTATTGTGACCTGACTCATTAGTAACCACCCAAACAGCTGGGTGGTTACTGAAAAGTGCCGGGTGGTGCATTCAACTAAAAGGGGCCGGGAAGAACTCAGATCTGTAGAAATCTCAAGACTGGACAGACAGAAATTCAAACCGTATGGCAAGTAAAACAGCTGCCTTATATGTATTTTATCTGTATATTTAGCTCCTAGTCTAGCTTGACATCCAGTTGTCCCAGTTTGGGTCTATTTGTATTACCAAAGAAATTTGGATTTTCTTTTACACACAAGGAATCCTTTTTTCCACCTGTCGTCCACCTTTTTTTTTTTTTTTTTTTTCCACCTGTAATATTTCAGTAACAGACATACACAGTACCAGGCACAGCCAGATTACAGCATTCCATTAGCTCATCCCAACCTGCAAGGGAGAAAATATTGTGGCGTAAAAGAGGAGAAAATATAAACGACATTTAAGTGAGATCAACAAAAATGTCAAAACAAAAAATTTACAGGAAAGAAAAAGGCGCGCGTGA
The DNA here is from genome assembly GCF_032062135.1 of Pyxicephalus adspersus. NCBI lineage: Eukaryota > Metazoa > Chordata > Amphibia > Anura > Pyxicephalidae > Pyxicephalus > Pyxicephalus adspersus. The sequence continues at coordinate 84,791,847 of NC_092871.1, read as the reverse complement.
GCAAATCTGAAAAATATTTAGTGCCTCCCTTACTGCCAAAAACACACCTACCTGACATTGTGTAATTTAAAGGGGTTTAGTCTACCTTAAAGTAATAAAGAGCTCATTCTCATCAATTCATGTTTACATTTAGAATTTTTTTATCTATTCTTCATGGCATCCCTAAAGTATGAACACCTTCCGAATTACTAAATTTAGTCTCTAGTGAAGGGCATGGTTAATAAAACATCAAACCCAAACACATTGTAGATAATTGAGGTCGTCCAGCCTTGTGATCACAGTTTGGTGAAGAGCCTTTTCTGGTTATGGAGGCCAGATGTCCCCAGTGAAAGGTCCTGTTAATCCTCCATCATAGGAAGACATTGTAGACCATTCTGGTCCCAATGGTCAAAAGTCTGAGGATTCTCTCCATGATGGGTTCAGATGTATCCAGTGAAGGATCCAACATGAGACCTTGTAGACAATTGTGTCTTCCACCCTTGTGGTCACAGTTTGGTGAAGACCCTTTTCTGTCCCCCTATGTCTGTGCCCCGGGGTACAAAGTCAGCTCCATAAAGACATGGTGTCACCAGTTTGGTGTGGAGGAACTCGAGTGTCCTGCACAGAGCCCTGGCCTCAACCCTACTGAACACCTTTGGGAGGAAATGGAATGGTGAGCCAAATCTTCTCATCCAACATCACACCTACCTATATAACCAGATGTATGGAGGACACCTCCCGAAATGATGGAAAGCAGATGTCCCCAGTGAAGGATCTTGAGTGTCCTGCACAGAGCCCTGACCTCAACCCTACTGAACACCTTTTGGTTGTTCACCACAAACCAGATTTCTTAGCCAGTATAAACACTTGGCCACTTAGGTTCTTTTGACTGAATAGGCATGAATTCCCAATGACATTGTCCAAAATCTTGTTGAAAGCCTTCTCAGAAGAGTGAGAGCTGTTGTATCAAAAATAAGGGCTAGTTTCATATTAATGGCCATGCTTTTGGAATGGGATGTCCAACATGCTCATTTCGATGTGAAGGGTCAGGAGTGTAGCTTAGGTTCCTCCAATTAGCTAGTCACCTGGTGGCTTCTAGGATCTCCAGTGGTAATATTCTATTGTAATTTTTCCCCACTTCTTTGCTGTGCAATTTGGTGCTTTGCATGTTCCCATTTGCTCTCTTTGTTATGTAAGTTCTGCTGGCAGGAAGAATGGGAACGCTTCTGAACTATGAGATCTGGGAAACCAAAGGATGGTATAACTAATACCCATGTCACCTCTCATGGTGCATTACTTGGCTATATTGGCCAATCACAGGATGAAGTGGGTGACATCACTGCACCCTCTGAGGCCCAACTTTGGATGTTTTGGTTGTGGTGATCGTTGATGGTTGCTACTAAGTCTGAGTGCAATCATGGGTGTCGCGTAAGATGCATGGAAGGTCCAGAGTGTTCACTTTTCATTTTTGCTAACATGACAGTTTCTTTACAAATACTATAACCATTTACCTTTCCCTACAGATTGTTTGAAAGCTCTGGGTCATATGGAAACAGCTGTAGAGAGTTACAGTAAGGTGGTGGAAATGGCTCCATTACACTTGGATGCCAGGATCTCCCTTTCTACTCTTCAGCAACAACTGGGGCACCCTGAGAAGGCTCTAGAAGCTTTAGAACCAATGTATGACCCGGATACACTGGCACAAGATTCAAATGCTGCGCAGCAGGTAAGAGGAACATGTGGCATCATCTAGGTCAGCCTTTCCCGACCTTTTTAACATAGGGGAAACCTTGATATAAATTTTCAGGTCTTAATGAACTCCTGCTATAATTCCCATATTCAAAGCTCACAGTGTGGTGGTTAGTGGAAAGAGTTCATGTTACACTGATGACAAATTGAAAGAATCTCACCCTTACAGATAGCTAAAAAGATCATTGGTGTCACTGAAAATGACCTGCTTATTGTTCAAGGAACCCCAGGGATCCATGGAACCCTGGTTGAGAAACACTGACTTGGGGTATCTTCCTTTTCAATACTATTTTGCAGTAGATACACTTTTCTCCATGTTTTATCCCTCAATTTCAGAGAAATATCAGTTGATCTGCCTGTAAATTTCCTTTTTGTATATTTTCCCAAATATAATACACTCTGAAAGTTTATTGCAAGTAAAAAAAAGCTGTTTGCCTGGTCTTCTCCTCATATATTGTGGCTTACAAAAACTGCAAACATACTGTCCAGTTGCACTTTAAATTTTATTTGCAAAAAGAAACATCTGGCAACAAAAAGGGTGTTCTGAAATCCTATTTATCTTTGTCAGGCCTGCCTACAAAATTCCACCTATCCCCCACCTTTCCTGGCCCCGCTACACATGCATACATTCATTTCTTTCCCAGCCAAACCATAATTCTCTTGTTATATTCAAAAGCCCATACACTTTGTTTAGAGAACAATCTTTTGGGAGCTTTGGTTCTGGAGGTATACTTTTGTCAACAGGAACTAACCTTCCAGCAGTTGGCGCTGCTAGAATTTTTTTATAGAGTCCTACAGGAATTAATAAAAGCCTACACTTCATTCTTTCAATACCTGTTTAACTATTCTCCCTCAAGAAACTTATTGCCTCATTTACATTTACATGATAGAATATAATGCGGACAAGGTATTTTTTGGGGGTTCATCTGAGTATATAATATATACTATCCCTAAAATAAATCTATCTTGGTATGTAACAAGTTTATATTTACACATAGCAATTATCACCTCTGAGATATGTTTTTCCTGCAGCAAACTTCCCAGACAATCCATCATCTCTTTCATAACATTTGTGTATTTTACATTTTTTATGTTTCCTATTTCCAGACCTCTGTGTCATTGTTTTAGGACTCCCATAACATCACAAGGACATTTGTAATAATAAGTCTTAAAACAAAACATTTACACTATATTAGTGCGTTGGAATCACTTTTGTATGAGTCAAAGAATTTTGAGAACGTTGCTGGTTTGTAACGGAATGGAATTTTCTTCCTAGATTTTTGCTAGAATTCAAAATACATTAAAATACACATTAGGAACAATTCACACCAGCAACATTGAGACGCCAAGAAAGAAAAAGTGAAATAAAAGAATTGGAAAGAAGAAGCTCAGGTCTAATAGGGACTCAAATAAATCTGATTAAATATTAAATATTGGCCAATGCTGTATTTTTTACAGTGGACATTTAAATATAGGACGGGTCGCTTTATGTTTATGTGATCAGTAGGACAAAGTGAGAAGTCAAAGCTGTCACTAGAACAGGAGTATAGGGTTTAAGTGTAACTTCATTTTTTAATATTTGGGTCATCTACCCCTCCAGCATTGAGAATAGGGCTCCTAAGCTCTTGTTACCCTCTCTGTACCCCATCCCTGTCTTCCTACATTGCAGGAAAAGGAATATATTGGAGTTTTAAATATAAAAAAATTCCTTGGCGGGAAGGGTACGGGTATTTCTCACTTTGAGTTCTGCTTCAATGGGGACACCCATTCAACTAAAGGCTTAAAGCCAAAAAACTGATTCACTTATTTCTGCATTGTACACCTCACCCAAAAAAGTTCTTCTAACCCTTGCTACCTTTTTTGCTTCAATGGTAACTGGTTGAGTACCCATTTGGCCTTCTACCTACTTTTAGATCCAGTGCCACTCCTTAGACCAGGCATGGGCAAAATATGGCTCATTAGGCTTTTTAATCCAGTCTGCTTTCACATATAATAATCAGTTCATACAAACACCATCCATCCATTTGCTATTGGCCTGTCTGTCAAATTTTAACACACATACCTAAACCTACCAAAACTGAATCTTCAACCTTCTTCCCAAAGTCTAACCTGCAGTTACACTTCAATTGTTGCTGCTTCTATATTTTACACTTGCTCAGTTTATAAGCAAATTGTATCTATTTTTTTTCCAGGAACTGAAGCTTCTTCTCCATCGGTCCACCCTCCTTTTCTCTCAAGGAAAGATGTATGACTATGTGGATACTTTGCTGACCATGCTTGCCATGCTTCTGAAGGTGAGTGGTTATTCAATAAAGAATTCAATTCACTATTGCCCAAAGTGAAGACATCATTCATCCGTTGCTGGAATGTTGCCGGTGTCCCATGAGTTTCTGAAGATGCCATAGAGCTTTTCCTATAGCAAAAGTGATCTCATCCTAAGTTTCAAAGTAGAAATAAATTTATCTTTTACTAGCTGATACAATATATTGTAAATTCTGTATAAGAACCGAACTAAGCACATCAATCTTAAGGAAATCTACAGTCTTCCTGTCTCAGTGGTTTTTCTGCATGGAAATCATGTTTCTAAGATATCTGGATATTAAATTCAGGTAAGTATATCTTCCTTCACAGGACAAGACCTGGTCTCATCCTTTTTGATACTTAGATGTAAGGGGTGGGCAAATTTTGAATTTTGCATCGCTGCTGTTTCTTATGGTTTTGACTCTGGAAATGCAAAAGTGGAGTTTGTGCCTAGGTCAGTCAGCACAGATTTAGGAATGACTACAAAATGTTTTACAACTCTTCTTGCAGAGTAATCCTATTCTGTATGCAGAGTAGTAATCACACATGCAACCAAAATATTTTGTCTGTGAAATCTGTATGATTACCGCTTCATGCCAGTGGTCCGTTGCCTCTGGGGAGACATTACATGTTGCTTCTACCCACAGCAGCCCCATAGAGAAAGAATGGGGGTGTCAGTGAGTGATATCTGCAGACTCTGGTTCTTTAAAAACAATGCTGTGGTTGGAGTGACCAAGAGGCTGGCAACATTCCAGGAGCCCGGGGGTCACACGTCATCACTGGATCTCAAGGCTGAACTTTTTTAAATGCAACTGCAGGGATAAGATAGTTGCTCTGCCTCCATGTCTAATAGATGTAGCCTTTTAGCAAGTGGCACAAATGGCACAGAATTTATCCATACTAATGTATCCCAAATATTTCAACAATTGTTTTGTCCCTACCAAAAGATTTTGATGAACCGATTCAAGTATTTCCTGGTATTCTCAATTGCTTAAAGCAGAACTAAAAAACACACTTACCTTTAATCCCTGGAGAAGTCCTGAATCGAGTCCTGCACCTTCTGGGAAATCTTGCCTATCCCAGTGTGGAGGAAGCGCCAGTCACTGCCATCTTTGGTCGTCTTCTAGCTATGTCACCCAACCTTGCACTGCTCAGGTGTGAGATTGGGTGACAAAGCTTGTTGTAAAGGGAAAAAAAAGCTGATCTCACTGTGCATATGTTACTTCCCCTTTTCCCCTTTAGTGAAGTAAAATGCCTCTTGTAGCCAAGAGCCTCTTGGGATGCATAATGTAGGTTTTCCGGGAGGCTCCGCTCTCCCATTCAAAAAGGGGAGGGGGTGCTTCACCAAGGGTGTTGCATTTTAAAAAAGAAGGAAGATTTTTACTTTTTATTATTAGGTTGTCCACCTTATAGGATCAATCTTTGGAGATTTTCATGCTCTTATCAGTATTCTCTGTTAATAACAAACACTGGCACAGGAGAATTATTGGCAGACTTTTTTTTTCTAAAGGTACTCCTTAAGTGTTTCATCTTTAGACTTATCAATATCTGCATTCCACGTGATAAGATGCTATTAAAAGGTGCTAAGGTTGGCCTTTTTTTGTATATATTTTTTTAATTTAACAGCATCTTAACAATGTCGTGCTTAAAATGAAATAGCTGATCTAGAAATTCATCATTTTTCTGTTTCAGACTTCTCAGGTAGTAGCTATGGCAATTCTCCCTGTTACTTCATCATGCAACCATACAAATCCTTGAAAAATTCTATCCAAGAAAACTGAGGGCTAACAAATCTATGGCGACCCGCGTCAAAGTTTTGAAATAAACTTGTGTTCTGAAACTTCTTCAGCATATTCTTCTTCTGTAACCTCCATGCCACAGGAACAGTTCACTCATTCACATTAACTAATTTTAACAGTCCAATCCCGGTGCCCGCTGTAGTACTGAACTGGGTGTTGGACCTTTTCTGTAAACATGAGAAATATGGCCAACTCACCCCAGATTTAACTTTGATCTAGGCCAGTCTTCTCTACCCCTGGCAAAATTTGCTTGGCAGAAATCAAGTCCGCAGGCCATATCCTCCTGGCTAAGATACTGCATAGATTTTAGCCAGGGTCATCCTGACTCAGGTCGATGTTCCTGGACCAAAATGCACTCCCCTTCTGGAAATCTTTTCAAAAATTATTGTAGAATAAAGAGATCCAAATCTGTTCCTTGGGCTTGGCAGCATCTGGTTCAATCCATGGAAGGAGCAGCTCACCCAAATTAGTAGTAACTTTATGGCATCCTTCACGCTCCTTGTAGTAAAAACCGTGGACTTGTGTTCAAAATATTGCTGCATTGATGCCATACCACCTTAACATGGCTCAGTATTCTCTCCAGAATTGGGGGAAGAACCGGGGGTAAGAAGCTGTAGGTGGGCAGAAGCTGCTGTACAGTGACCCAACTTTTCAGTTACCACTGAAAAACAGCCAAGTGAATATTGAAAAGTGCTGGGTGGTGCACCCTGCTAAAAGGAGTTGGGGAGAACCCTAATGTCTTCATCATTGGAAGCATCTGTAATACTTGGGAAGCTCCATTTTGTGCCGTTCTGGTCAGCTTTGGAGCCAAGTTTTTTACTTGCTGGTCTTGTGACTAATCCAGAAAACTCAAAATTAGTCAGATATCAGTTCTTTCATATGTTGCTCTTTAATCCTGGCCCTCACTTTCTGATTTTGCCACCTTTGTTCATGCCATCTCTATAAAGTGCCTGTCAGAATTCTTGCTTCTGAGCATAGTTACAAAAGACATATTTCCATTAGGTTAAAGCACTAGGGAAGTAAACATATCCCAGATATATTGCCACGTGAACATAATTGATCTTGAGGAGGCCAAAAAACTCCCTCCTCAATCAGATGTTCGCTGGATCAGCAGTCTCTGTTTTCTTTAAAGCCTTAATCCCCAGTTATATTCTGTGCTTCTATAGATTGCTGAAACTACTTCCTGAGGGAGCCGATTCCACATTTTCACAGACTTTACAGTGAAGAATTCCTTCCTTATCCAGAGCTTAAACTTCTTTTCCTCCAGACGCAAAGAGCGCCCTATTGAGTTTTGTAATTATCTTAAAGTGAACAATTGGGGAAGAGTTCTGTATGTGGAGAACAAGCCAGAGTTCCTTTCTGTTGGAGTTCTGTTTTTGTTTTTCTCTGCCACCTTTTTTTTTGTGTCATTGATGCAAAAACCTCCAAGCAAGCCTACAATATCTAGAAGTTTAGTTGGTGCAAGCTTTGTCTCCAGTTTAAGATTCCCATCCGGTGCAACAGGCAATGCTTTTCCTCCATATCTTGGATGATTGGGGTTCTATAGTCAGATATAGCTGAGCAAAATGAATATGTAACTTTCATAGGAATCAGGGCTTCCAGTAGGGTTAGCATTGTACCAGTCTGGTTTTTCTTAACACTTTAATATTTTTAAAAATACTTGTCAGCAAAACTGTTCTTGATGCATTTTCTTGGAAAGAGTGACAACTCCCTGAGCTGAACCATTGCAGTGTTGTCACTTTTGCATTACAGTGACAGCTAGAGCTATATCAGAACATAATGACATTGGCTTTTGGGGTCGGCTAAACATCCTTTTCACTGCAGATTGACCACCTTCTAGCTGGTCAATCAGTGGCTGCCTACACCTAGCCCCATTACTGCCTATAAGTAATAAAGTTCCACAAGGAGCTTTGTACATCATAGGGAAACAATGGGCAAGCCCCACTGCAACACACCAACTTTCCTCTCCAACCTCTGACACACCTGGTACATGCCAGATGAATTTCCAGGAGCTCCTTTTATGAAATATCACATCATAATAATGCATTTGTTTAGCAGACAAATTTGCTGAAATATAAGCTGGAAAATATAAAAAGAAATTAAAAATATGCAAAAAAAAGTTCTGTGTCTGTTTTTTTAATGCATTTTTGCATTCTCCATTGATGTTTTTTCTTTTTCTCTTTAGATTGCAATGAATCGAGCACAGGTTTGTTTGATTTCAAGTTCGAAATCTGGAGAAAGGCATTTGTATCTGATTAAAGTGTCCAGGGATAAAATTTCTGACACTGATGAACAAGAGACGGCAAATTCAGATGCAAAAGGTAAGATGATGGTTCAGATTTTGGTGCCTTTATGGCCCAGATAAATTCTGCATAGTCATATTAGGCCTATTTATTCAATGATAAACCATTCCGCAGACGGGGAGACAAGTGCTTACTTTCATTTTAGCCTCAGCTTAACAAAAGGACCTCTTTATTTCTGGCTGTTTAATTAGTTACAGTGTTTTTTTGTACATGTTGGGGTCTTACCATTGCTGATCTATAACACTGTCTCCTTTTGTGGTTTCTTTTTGCTTTTTCCCCATAACAGTTTTTACTGTCCTAACCAGTGTGCTGAACAAGGACGACTGGTGGAACCTCCTCCTAAAAGCAATTTACGCCCTTTGCGACCTCGCCCGATATAAAGAAGGGGAACTACTTGTAGATTCCTCGTTGGAGTATTATTCATTTTATGATGACCGACAGAAAAGAAAAGAGTTGGAATATTTTGGCCTCTCCACTGCCATACTTGACAGGAATTTCCGAAAAGCATACAATTATATAAGGTACTGTGAGATCTGATTATGAACAAATGGAGTAAAAATTTGGTCTTTACATTTTTTTTTTTAAATGCTTTATACAAGTGATTCTTGGCTTTTCTAATCTAGGGAAACCCTTAAAAAGATTTTCAGGTCCTCAGGTAATCCTTTCAATGACTACTATGTTCACAGCTCTGCCTCTTACATTGCAGATTGTTTGAGGTTGGCTATGGAGGTGGCTAAGGGGGAGGCTTCTTCCTGTTTGTTGGTGGCTACGAGGATGGCTTCTTTTTGTTTGTCGTGGCTAAGAGGGTGGCTTCTTTCTGTTCCAGGAAGGCAGTGAGGGTGGCTTCTTTCTGTTCCAGGAAGGCAATGAGGCTGGCTTCTTCCTGTTCCAGGAAGGCAATGAGGGTGGCTTCTTCCTGTTCCAGGAAGACAATGAGGGTGGCTTTTTCCTGTTCCAGGAAGGCAATGTGGGGGTGGCTTCTTCCTGTTCCAGGAAGACAATGAGGGTGGCTTCTTCCTGTTCCAGGAAGGCAATGAGGGTGGCTTCTTCCTGTTCCAGGAAGGCAATGAGGGTGGCTTCTTCCTGTTCCAGGAAGGCAATGGGGGTGGCTTCTTCCAGTTCCAGGAAGGCAATGGGGGTGGCTTCTTCCTGTTCCAGGATGGCAGTGAGGGTTGCTTCTTCCTGTTCCAGGGTGAATATGAGGTTGGCTTCTTCCTTTTAACAATATGAGTGATGACCACTACCTATAATTTTACGTGTGCCACATCCCTGGTACTAGGTATTAGATTTACAAGTGAACAAACAATTTTTGGGACTTTAGAGGCACCAAATTCTCAATAGTTAGTACAACAAACAATCTTTAATTGATAAATGTTATACAGAATTTTTTTGTTAAAAGACCAATATTTCCTAAAAACATGTACTAATACATATAGCACAAAGTGTGATGCTGGATCCTCAACGCGTTTCGTGGAACTAGTTCTTTTCCTCAGGATTAAAAAAGCCTCCAACAATAAAAAAAACATTTTTCGTATGTATATCAACAATTAAAAATCCTTTAATACATTTAAGGTACATCAAATATATTATAATACATTTACAGATACGCATATAAAATCCACATGGATTCATGGTTACCCGAATTTTTCATTTACCAAATGGCCGGAGGTGAGCAGTTGGATGGATCTCAGTCCTACTGATCACATTTAAAACCTTCCAACAACTCTGACAAAAAAAATAACTAATCAAATATCCAAAAGTGGGGAAAAAAGGAAATCCCCTAAAAAGTTTACACTTTGACTACCTTCAGTCAAGAGAGAGTGTAAATTACTAATATACCCAGTGTATCATTAAGACACCTACTTTTGAATTTATTAAAACAACTATGTGGAAACTCATCCCATGTGGTCTTTTATATGCGTAAGTGTATATGTATTATATTATATTTGATGTTATTTTTATTTTTTTTAAAGTATTTTGAATTGTTGATATACATATGAATTTTTTTTAAATTGGTGTAGGTTTTTTTTCCTGAGGAAGTCGACTAGTTCCACGAAATATGTCAAGGAACTAGCATAACACTTTGTGCTATATGTATTAGTACATGTTTTTAAGAAATTATGGTCTTTTCTGTCTTTTAACAAAAATTTCTTTATAGCATTTGCCCCAAAAATTGTTTGTTCTCTTGTAAATCTCATATCGGTGGCTTATTCCTGTTCGAGGGTGTCTTTTTTTTTTTTTTTTTTTTTTTTGCTTCTTCCTGCTTGAGGGTGGGCTTCTTCCCATTTGAGGGTGTGCTTCTTCCCATTTGAGGGTGTGCTTCTTCCCATTTGAGGGTGTGCTTTTTCCCTTTGGAGGGCGGGGCTTCTTCGCGTTGGAGGGCGGGTCTTCTTCCCATTGGAGGGCGGGTCTTCTTCCCATTGGAGGGGGGGTCTTCTTCCCATTGGAGGGGGGGTCTTCTTCCCATTGAAGGGGGGGCTTCTTCCCATTGGAGGGGGGGCTTCTTTCTGTTTGAAGGTGGCTTCGGAGTGGCTTCTTTCTGTTCGAGGGAGCCACATCATAGCACAGACTAAACATACTTACAGCTGTACTATAAAGTAGGGAGCTACCAATAAGCCATTCCTTTCCTGACATACTAAAAAACGAAAAATTACTTCTTCCTCCAATCATACTGACTGACACCACAGCTTATAAAGCAACCCAAAACGCAGCATCAAATCTTGTTAAAAATCCAACAGAACTTAACTGAACTTTCAGCTTAAATCAGATAAATCTGTCCCAGGTGCATAGAAAAAGCTGTGAAAACTCCTACTGTTGTTTTTGGAAAGTAGCTGCAGATCAGTAGAAGAGCCTCTTCCTGCCAGCATGCTGCAGTAGAGGATGCTGATGAGGAATCAGTGGTCTGTTCGCAGAATTCAAACAAGGGATGGCAAACCTTAAAACTATGCAAAGCTCCTGTTTTGATGCACTTGGAATGTCAGCCAATTGAATCTGTTGTATTTGGCTGTGAACTCATCTATACCATTATGAAAAGCCCTACACAGGCCCTGATCTTATAAATATTTCCACCTGTAGGAGGCATTGGGATCCTATCTGCATTATTGTTCTTCACAGAAAAGGTTAATAAAATGGGTTCCTGACACTGGGCTGGGTTTGTACCCCGTGGCCGGGTTCGGATATGCTCAGAATGCTTTGCAGGTCACTTTATATAAATGCTCTGTTATTAACATTCTCCGAGCTCTCTGTTGAAGTTCCAGAAGCTTCCCAGAACTAAGGATGAGTAAGATAACGAAGCGACATTTCAGTGAATTGAATGGCAAATGTGCAGCTGCTGAACCTTCCAGTATTATGTATACGGGAAAAGGAGTATCAGAGATAATATTTATCTAGATGATAAATGTGGAAACACTGTAACAGCTGATTGGCTGAAAAAAAATTGAATTCCTATCAATGAATTCTTATCTCCCAGTATACGAAAATACATTTATTACCTACTAATGTTAATGTATTGCATAGTAAAGTTCAGCCCATTTGTTAAACCCAATGAAAAGAAAATGAAATGAAAGCCTGTAATATTGCGTTTTAGTGCTTACAGATATGCTAATATCCCTGCCAATGTGTCCAAATGTTTTTTTCTTTTTGGGGTTTTCTTTTTTATGATCCTTGTTTCATCATTATAAGTTTGTGTTTTTTTTTTTTTTTTTTATTTCTAGGCTTATGTTAATGGAGAACGTGAACAGGCCTCAGCTCTGGAACATCTTCAATCAAGTCACCGTCCATTCCCAGGATGTGAGACACCATCGCTTCTGCCTAAGGCTAATGCTGAAAAATCCCGACAATCTCGCCTTATGTGTCCTCAGTGGTCACAATGCCTTCGTGTCTGGAAGCTTCAAACACGCTCTTGGTAAATATCTTGGAATATCTAAAGAAATTAATTTTGTATTTCAAAAGTATCCGCTCTTTTGTGCCTGTATGTTCCTTTATTGGCAATATTGTTTTGCAAACATTATTTCATTTCTATGAATCTATACACAAAATTTAGGAAAGGAGGAAAAAAAACATTTTTGACCAGATTTTATTCTATTATTTGTCCCTTCATATTTTCATGCAGCACATAAAAGAAAATAATATTAATTAATATTACAAAATGGTGAAATTAAAATAAAAAATTAGCATAAAATTAGCAGCTAAGATGAAGGGAGGTGTAAAGAAATGTGTATCTGGCCAGAGATCCCGTGCCGTAAACCACCATAATGTAGCGTGCCCTGTTAATTCCCTCTGGTGGCATTGCTTGCAGCAGCAAAATGAATCAAGGAGTTAGCGGTCTATTCTCTGCAGCTTGCAGCTTCCCTTTAGCTGTGCATATGCGTATCTCAGCATCCCCAGCTATGTGCAGCTCAAGGAGGTCTTAGAGCATGTGCTGCAGCCATTGAGCGCATTAGTTGCTGGCTTTGATCCTGCCCTGCCATTGGCTGCTAGGCATATAAAGCTTCTGAGGTCCCGGGCACTAGTAGCCCGTTTAGCATGGCTGACCTGCTAGTGCTGCGGTTATGTTTGTGCTACCATTTGTTGACTGACCTTGTGATTGTCTATTGCTTGGACTAACCTTTGCTTGTGACCCCCGACTCTGCTTGTCTTTATCCTTGGACTCCCTGTTTTGCAAATGGACTTGCCTGTGTCTAACCCTTGGTTCTCTTTCTTGGACTTGCTTCAGCTGGACCCTGCTGTGCGTTATCTGTGGATCACCTGGTTACTGACCCTTGGACTGTCTTGAATTTCCATTGTGGGCTCCTTGTTCTCCATCAATCCTTCCCAGACCCCATCCTTTGTATGCAGAAGTCCTGTTGGCAGCCGCGTGCTAGGATGGCGCAATTAGCCTCCCGAGGCTATGCGGGGGCTTGCTATAGGCGAAGAAGAGGTTAGATTGGGGGTTTGGTGAGCAACCGGCGCTGGACCAGGGACTTACAGCAGGAAAGAATTAATTCCAATTAGGATTTGGGACATACTCCAGCCTTCAGGAAATGAGTTGGGCTTTATCTGTTGGGATTAATTGGCTCCAATTAGGATTAAGGACATTCTCCATCCTCCAGGAAATGAGTTGGGCTCTATCCGATGGGATGAATTGGGTCTAATTAAGATTTAGGACATCCTCCAGCCTTCAAGAAATTAGTTGGGCTCTATTTGTTGGGATAAATTGGGTCTACTTAGGATTGGGAATATTTTCCAGTCTCAAGGAATTGAGTTGGGCTCTAACTGTTAGGTTGAACTGGGTCGAATTAGGATTTGTAATATCTTCCATCCCCCAGGAAATGAGGACATCCCCCAGCTTCCAGAAAATGAGTTGGTCTCTCTGTTGGGATGAATTGGGTCTTATTAGGATTTTGAATATCCTCCAGCCTCCAGGAAATGTGTTGGGTTCTTTCTGATGGGATGAATAGGGTCTAATTAGGATTTGGGACATCCTCCAGGAAATGAGTCTGGACCCTATCTGTTGGGATAAATTGAGTCTAATTAGGATTTGTAATATCCTCCAGCTCCCTGAAAATAAATTGGGCTCTTTCTAATGGGATAAATTGGGTCTAATGAAGATTTAGGGCATCCCCCTGTCTCCAGGAAATGAGTTGGGCTCTATCCAACTGGATTTTTGGTAGCACATTTGTAAATAATTCCACTATATTTAAGACGTGTATCGCATGAATCCATTTCAGTATGTGTTCAGTGTTCTCCCAGGGCTCATTTAGTCGGACGCACCACCTGGCACTTTATAGTAACCACCCAGCCTACAACCTCTTCCCACCCAGCTTAAAAAAATACTGGGCAGAATACTGATGTACTTTCTAAAAACAATCAAGTAAAATAGTTTTATTTCATATATGGTGAAACGAAATGTAATCCGCTTGCTTTTTTTTCTTTTTTTATTCATATTGCAGCTCAGTATGTTCAAGCCTTCCGAATGAAATCAGATGATCCAATGCACAGCCTCTGTATCGGATTAACATTTATTCATATGGCGTCACAAAAGTTTGTTTTAAAAAGGCACGCGCTCGTTGTACAGGTATTTTTCTTTTTTCACAAAAAAAAAAATTTGGCTTAGAATTTTAAATGGGTGACAGCCCCCAATTTAAACTACATTCATATTTCATCAAGTATAATCCAATATTTTTTATTCTAAAAAATGCCAAGAAATAAATATCATTTTATACTCAGATCACCAGATGGCGCTGTGTTCTCATGTAAAGTGTATAACAAATTCTTGGCGTACTTTATATCACTTTACATAAGGACACAGCGCCATCTACTGGTGGTCCACAATAATGCACAAAGATCATCTTAGAGCGAGTGACCTATCCTAACAAAAAAATCTAATCTGTAAAAAATGGGAAATAGATAAACAGGCCAATGTGATTTTATTATATTCCTCTTCTTAATTTAAGTTTTTAAAAATAGCACACCATAAATGTATTTATCCACATTCATTTTATTGTCATTTCTGTAATTACTGTTTTGAATGTCAGCTGCATTTTGTACCCTGGGTTTATACTTGAGTACTTATACTTGATCTAAATTTGCTTTCGGTTTATATACGAGTATTTGGCAGTTGCTGAAGGAATATAGTTTGCTTTGCCATAGAGTCTGTATTTTTCTACAGAATTATCTTTAAATTGGAATGTTCATTTGATCATTTTGAGCAATTTGTTTGTGGTTTTCTTTGTGGCGGCATCCCATAAATGCCCCTCTTGTGTATCTGTATCTAGGCAGAACCAAGTTTTAAGCTCTTACAAAGAAATACATCTGTGAAAAGTTCATCCAGTAGTTATGTTGCTTTGTTTTTTTAGCATGTAACTCGAGGAGTATGTTGTTGTTCGTCACTCCATACTTGGGGAGTATTTATTAATTCAATAGTCTGGGAAATATTGGGCTCCTGTGCAATTAACCTATAGTTGGCATTTTTAATTTTTGTTCATTTGATGGTAAACTCCTGAACACAGGAGATGAAGGTTACAGTTTGATCCAACAGTGAGTTCCACCATTCTTATTCTGCAACCCTATGCTGCAAGGGTTGGCAGGGTTAACAACAGCCCCCATGTTGTCCTTCATATCTGCTTAGATATTAGAAAAAAATACATTTTGCCAAAATTTGTATTGTTTGTCATAGAGCTGCTTTTCTCAACTGAGCCACCTCCAGACTTTGCCTTGGTTGAGAAAACGTGGGCTGAACCAGCCATTTTTCACCATGGTTCAATGGAACTTCAGGGTTCTTCCAGAAATTCCCTGGTTGAGAAATCTTGTGCTGAAGCAGCCATATTCCACCAGGGTACCATCCAACTCCAGGGTTCCTTTAGGGATTCCTTGAGCTGTGGCTGATTGCCCTCCCAGAAGATGGCGCCTGCACAGTACCAGAGCCAACATCACTTGGCAGAGCAATCTGCATGAACCCAAGGACCATTTTAGCTGTTTATAAATGTGGCATTCTGGCCACTAATGGGTGAGATCAGGATTGTTTCCCACTGACAACAAATGCAATTAAATTTTCCCATTAAATAATTATAGCAGGGGTTCTCCGACCCGTATTGGGTGTAGTCCTTTGATAAGGTGACATCTATATTGTGAAATTGCTGTAAGCTTTCCTATGTATTTTGAATTTGCATACATTTAATTATTCTTGTTTTTTTCCACCTTCAGGGATTTTCCTTTTTGAATCGTTATCTTGACTTGCGTGGACCTTGCCAGGAAACCTATTATAATATTGCACGGGCCCTTCACCAGATGGGTCTGACCTACCTTGCCATTCATTACTACAAGCAAGCACTGGAACTTCCACCACTTCAGCTAGAGGTACAATGATAAATGTGTGCATTGTTATTGTTGGAACAAATGCAAAAAAGGAGCTGTTATTCTGGCCAATGTAGGGTTGAAGTTGACTCTTGAAAAAACATTATTTTAAAATGAGTTCATGTGCATCAAATTTGGGTTCCAGTTTTATTGAGTGATCAAAAATATCTGAAGGAGAAGTTGCCAAGTGGACTAACATGCAAGACAGAAGTTAGCGTAGTGTAAGTACTTAAACCTAAATGTTCCAACCTGTAGATGCTCAGAGTACAGTAAATAGAGATAACAGCCCAAATACCAAGCCAAGAATAAAAAAATTCACAGACTGATTCATAAACAATCAAAAGACAGATCTGAATTCAATGCACAAGCAAACAGACAACCATGTTGAATATGTCAAGTCTGAATGTCTAGCAGTCTAAACTTTCTTGATAAGAGCGGGTGTGCGCAGAAGAAAACTGAGCTGCAGTACCCATTGACAACCAGCAGATGGAGAATGCTCAATGCTTATATTTGCAATTTCAAATACTCTACTGCAGGGGTCCCTAACCTCCGGTCCGCGGCCCACTAGGAGAAGGACCCCGTTTGGGGGGGGGCACCGGCCAGAGCTGCGGACCATATACCCCGTACGGACCGCAGGCTCAGGGTGGTGGGTGGGTTCTGTCTCTGGACACAACCTGCCCACTCTCCTGTCGCAGGCACAGACCAGCGATGGAAGAGTGGGCGAGTTCTGGCATCATGACATCACTCTGGAGGAAGTTTCGTGCATTAATGGTTCGCGGACCAGAAAAGTTTGGGAACCACTGCTCTACTGGTAATATAACTGAATAAAATTCACATAACAAACAATGATTTTGTGGACTGTCCCATATTCAGTGAAATCAGATATATTTTTATAGCATTGATGTTTAATGTTGTGTGTAAGTCATGCTCAGCCAGGCAACATTGTGGGTCTAAAAATATGTCATATATTTTACCTTTTAGGGGATTGAAGAGGACCAAGTGGACCTAAAGCGAGACATTGCCTTCAACCTATCGCTTATTTACCAGAGCAGCGGCAACATCGAAATGGCTCGAAGGCTTTTGTATACTTACTGTATCATATGATGTATTTTTGTAATTTATTGTATGGAAATCTTTTTTGATAATAAAATGCAGCAAACAAATTGTTTGTGTGTGTGTGTTGATAGAATAATGTTGACCACTGAAGGCCTGCCATATTTAAAATAAAAATGGAACATTTACCTGCCAATGATGCATAATTCTCTACCCCTGGTCCAATGAGACACAATCGCCCCTTGCCCTTCGTTCTAAGCTCATCGCTGTCATGTATACCTACCTAGCCACCCATGCTACCAACCTGTACTTTTCTAAGATAAGCTGTTGGAGCCTAGCCAAGGGCAATGACCTCATGGCCTGTGTTTGGGTCTTTTGATTGGCCTCTGATTTACCCAATGGATGTCCAATGCTTGCTCAGCTACAGAAAATAAGCCGTCTGCATTTCCATGTGTACTCTGTTTGCTCTATTGCGTGGTAAAATGTATATTGTTTGCAAATTAGATTCCATCACAACATTTTCTTGTTGGTTCTTGCAACTCAATCTAGTCAACAGAGTCAGTAAAGCTGCACCCATAGGGATAGTGCCTCAATTTTTATATGGCTTTCACAATACCAAGTAATTTTGATTTTATCAGAGCAGTGTTCTGTTCAGATAAATTAAAAAGATACCTCTTCTGTTTTTATTACATTCAGACCATAAGTCAGGGCATCACCAGACTTGGTGCAAAACAACACCGTGTCTTAGGGTACCGGCAGGTATAAATTACCATTGGGAAAATACCGATCTTATGTATGGCTTGAGTTCCTGGCAATAGCCAGCTTCCTGAAAAAATTGAAGATTGAAGCATCTTGGAGACCTTAACAATATTCACTGCTTTGCCCACTTTAGGATGGGTAATGCAAGAGTAACAGGGTGGCCTCAAGCCTGTGACAAATTTGATCCAAACATTGATCATTTGGCAAAAACAAAGCCAATCATTGCCAATGATAAATTTTGGCATAGACGTCAAGTTTAGCATGGGTGAGCCAATTGAGTTGGCTGGTATAGGCAGCCAGCCAGATTTGTAAAGCCATAAAGGTTTGAAACTGCTTAAAATTAAAACCAGACTTTTTAATAAAAAGAAGGAATGGGGGAAAAAGCATGGAGACACTTTTCCTTTTGACAAAAAAACGAGACCTCCACCGGCGCCTAAGAGGAAAGAGGGCCATTGTTCGGGTTGATGGGCCTCATCCTCACAACCATACTTCTGTGTTCCCCTCCAGATAACTTCATACTCCCCTCCAGATAACCCCCTTCTACCCTGGGAATGAGTAGGAGGTACATAATATCTCTCAACCATTCATAATCAAGAATTTTCTGATATTACTCCTTAGATTTTTTTTTATTAACTATTACTCTTGCAATGTCTTGTCCCACGACCATTCCAGCATCTGCAGCTTTAAAACCCGTACCGGCTGCTTATTTATCTACACTGATAAAAGCTCTGTCCACCTGGACAAAGCCCTTGTCAATTGTCCAGCTTGGGACAGCTGTCCTAAGCTGCTTTCATGTGTCATTGGCTAAATACATGGATGACAAAGTTGACATCATCATTGTTTTCATTCCCTCAGCCAATAATAGCAAGAGGGCAGCTGAGGACAGCTGTTCAGCCAGACTGTCACAGTCCATGTTCTAATTGGCTGAGCCATGCTGTATATATTTTTGGTAAAATGTGCCTCTATGATTGACTTCAGTTTTAGATTCAAAATCAGCTCTGCACCAACCTGGACATTGGGGTCAATTCGGTTAAATGGTCAGCAAAGCAAATTTGACCAACTCTAATATCTAATGTCTACACCAGATTTCATGAATACACTCCAGTGTCTTGTTGGTTTGGGAACAATAACTGTTACTTCAATGTAATTCTAATGTTTTTGTGCAGCTAGTTTAGTTCATCAAATTACGAGAAAAGAGTGAGTGTGGGCTATCAAGATATAGCAGTCAATCAAACAAACCAAAATAAGAATTGATATCCGTTATTATCGGCATACTTCCAGTCTATCAGCTACTGGCCGGATACACATCTAGTACTGGTTCAAGTTTCGGATATCTGACTGGGGTTTGCTCTCAGTTGTGGTAATCTTCTCTGTGTGCTATGATAAACATAACTTCTTCTCTGACTTGTGTAGAGACAGCCATACAATCATCGTGTCAAGACAGAACAATGTGCAATAGTTGTATGAAAAGTGTTACAAACCATGGCAATCTTAAAGCTCAATGAAAACTTTATTATGGTTGGGTGGTTTACTTTATTATTATAGCCCCAACACCTCACACAGCACTTTACAGGACCCATAGTAGTTCACAATTCAATCCACCTACCATAGCCCTAGACATTTTTTGGGGAGGGAGGAGTAGCTAATTAACCTACACAAATATTTATAGGGTGTGGGAGGAAACTGAAGTCCCTATTAAAAAAAAAATGGGGAAAGTATAGAAACTCTATTAAGATGGTGTCCCGGCTTAGTCTCACACCTGGGACCCTCAAGTGTCAGATACTGGTGCCTCTTACAAACTGATCTTTTATTTGACAAGTAACTATTGACTTGAGCCTTTTCTGTACATTTTGACAAACTCAATAAAGTTGCATTCTGATCAGTTTTATTGATTTTTATCAAATCAGTGATTCTCAAACTGGGTTATGTAAAACTGTAGATTTCCTTCCTGGATTTTCCTTTGAGTTGCTAGGGGCTCCCTGAGCAATGAGCAATTTGTGACTCTCAGGTCAGTGTGTAAAGCCGCATACACACCTGCAATAATAGTCGTTGGAAAGGATCTTTCACCATCCTTTCCAACGACTAGCACTGCACGATGCATGAACAAGTGCTGTACATACAGCACATAGAGAGGGGAGGGGAGAATGACGGAGCGGTACTCTGCTGAGCGCTCTCCCCCTTCCCTTGCATTAGGATCATTAGTTGTCCATCGTCTGTGGATCTGCCTGGACAGTTGTTTGGACGATGGGCGACTGGCGCTGTACACACACCAGATTCTCGCCCGATATCAGCCCTGAGACGATTATCAAGCGAGAACCGTTGGACGTGTGTACGTAGCTTAAGTTACACCAATGATCTCTTTGATCTGTTTTGCAGGACTACGCCCTTCACTACCCTTTAAGTGTTTCTCAACCAGGTTGTGGATCCCTAGGGTTCCTCCAGGGGTTGCTAGAAGTTCATAGAGCAGCGAGCAGGAACAGAGGCTATCTTTTTGGCTATCTTTAAGGGTTACATTCTTCCCACTGGACAGCAATGGACATTTAAACTGACCTGAGATGTAAAAATTGCTCATTGATTAAGCAAACTCTGGAGGAACCCTGGGGATCCCCAAAATCCTGGTGGGGAAACACTTAGAGGCTAATGGAGGGAGTTGTCCTGCAAAACCTTACACAAGAAAACTTTTTCAATGTTTTTTTGCAGTTCATATGTCTTGAGACTGTGAATTACATTTTCTATTGTTATTTTAGAATGAGATTTCCTGGAAGTCAACCTCACAGAATACATAAATGAAATATATTGGCACGTGATGCACCTATGGCGCCTATGCATGCAATTACGCTATTATATACCATAACCTTCATTTAACCGTAGTTGGCAGAAACATGTCAAAAGGGATGTCTGAAGTCTACTGACTTTATCACCACTTTCCACGGCTTCCTGTAAGGGCAGAACACACATTGGGCTGATAAAACATTTTCAAGCAGAATAGAAGAGAAGCCTATTTTAGGTTTCCTGAACAAGGTGACTCATTTTTTATCTGCAAAAGACAATATTCTGAACTTTTTGTGAATGAAAGAAAAATGTAATCATTCTGGGAAACAGAACATTGGTTTAGGCAGCCAGATGGCTAAAATGGAAATGTTTAAGTGTAAGGCATTCATTAAACTTTCACCAGCAATATTCATCAAAATGTATGAGTTTAATTAGCCAATTGGTTGTTATGAGTCAACTCTTCACACAGTTCTTAGTTTTGGAAAATAAGCTTTGGATTCCTCTACATTTTGATATGACTGAGTCTGGTAGCTATGGGAAAATCGAAAAACCTTCCACTATTTTTATATTTGGTGGTGGTGGGAGGGAGTGATAAATACCTGTTCTATACCTGGATACCTCCTCTACTTTATTTTTTGCCAAGGTGGAAATGACGTAGACTCTCTTTCCCGGGAATATCCACATCATAGAAGTCTTCACTCTTCCAGTTATTGTTGGGTGCATAATGGGCCACCATGTGCACACCCAAAGGTTGAAAGGCCAGTAAGCATGTAAATATATATAGGAAGGAAGTAGTATTAGGATGATGGAATAGAAGGTCACCACCTACCCATTGACCCTTCACACAACAGCTACCTCACACAGTAGATTTATATGCTTGTCTTTGTCCCTCTAGCAGATTTTCCCTCATCTACCTGGTAAAAATCAAGACAATAAGGAGGAAATTTCTCTTACTTCTTGGAAGAGAAAAATTTGACGGGTCCTAAGGCCTCAGCACCAACACTTTGCCTGGACATACACTTTAATCAATGTATAGACTTATGGTATGCATCATATGTTTACCATTTAGAGCTGGCACCCATGGAAGTTGTACTTTTGAAGGTTCCTTGGAAGTTAAAGCTCATTCTTGGTCCATGTTTCTGTTTCTGAAAATGGGTACTAAAAGCTGATGGGATGCAGTAGTAATCTATGCAATAAGCAAGTTCCCGGGCAGCAAAGCCAATGGAGAGATGATGTGGTATAGATTAAGCCCAATTCCTGTCCAAAGCCACCACCAGTCCATTTTCTCCACCTATGAAGTTTTTAAATTTTTGGCAGATGCCATTCAGTCCAATCACATGAAGTTGGAGTCCTTTTTCTCGGTGGTGGACATTGAATATACTCATGTAATGATATGACTCTGTCTTGAAGGCCAGGGTGGCCTTAATACAGAACCAAATCATCCATTTGGCAACCTAAACAGTAGCCTTTGGTCCAGTGGATGTCCAAGGGTCTCCTGCTACAATTATTTTCTAGCAGGCTAGACCAGGGAAACAACATGGTATGGCTTTATATTGCTATTATTATTTTGTTAGGGCCTCATTCTGGCTTAAGATGTCTTTGGCTTGATGATATACCTCCAGTTGGGTGGGAAGAGTTATTGATACCATGGCCTCAGAGGTAGTGGGTTGAATGGCCCTCGGCAGAAGATGGAACCTTGTGTCTTCAAAGGACAAACCAAAAATGGAAGCTAGTACTACAACACGACCTGAGCTTTATTTATTAAAGGCCCAGGAAATTTTTTCTTAAATAATTATAACTGAAATAGAGATTTAAAATGTTTCTTCGATGCATAGCCTACCGGGGGACTTTAGAATCCCCACAAATTTTTACTGAACCAAAATCTAAGAATTGTGAAAATACAAGTGTTGACAGTTATAAATGATTGCCATTAAAACCCAGAGAAAAAGCCAAAAACAAAAAAACAGCTCTCAGTGGAAAGTTAAGGGCAACACATGGTAATAAAATTTACTCAACTGGATGTTGTTTAACCACAACACAACATAGCAAGCGGAACACAGACCGGGACATTAACCACAGATATTAGAACCATCTGCTAAACATCAGGCGGAGACCTAACACGGGGCTTTGTTTATTGGTCGCTGGTGTTTGTAGAAGCATGTCTGGGCTTCTGCCTGAAGTTTAAGTGATTTGATCTTGATATCTTTAAAAAATTCTTACATCAACCAAGCCAAAAAATATACAATGAAGAGCAACATGTACAAACTAAAGAGAAACGGCAAATGTGATATATTTCAATGACACATTGGTTGGATGGGGCCCTTCAAGAATTTATGACATGTGAATAGGCGACCTATCTTCATAAAGCTTTGTATGGGACACAGAAGGCTTCACATGGGCAATAAATTAGCAATGAATAGTGGTAAAAAGTAAAACAAACAAAATATGAAATTGACCAAGAAAGGTCAAGACCTTTACTGGGAGGTGACCCAAAATTTATTACAAGCCACCATAAACTATAAATATAAACACCAGTCCTGCTTTTACAGCAGAAGCCAAACATTGGAACCATTGAAGGTCACAAAAATTTTAACTCCATCCAAGGATATGGTTAATAACCATCTTCTTTATGAGGCCATGACCACACATGGGAAGCTGGTGGGTAGTTCCACTAAGGTGTCTAAAATGAACATATATGCTACACATTGGTTTTTGGTTCCTTTTGTACCTTCTTACCATAACATTTACGGTATAGCTTCTTGTTTTGCCCATATAGTGAGCTGATGATGGTAAAAAGTCTTGCTGTACTTTTTTTGCTGTTGTTTATTTGCATTATTTAAATTTCAAGAATTTTTTATTAGTATCTTCAACCATTTGCAGCCTTTCTCAAACTTTTTACCCTTTAGGAAACTCTAATATAATTTTCAGGTCACCGGCAACCCATCGCAGGGAGAAAAGCCTCTTAAACTTGTGGTCATTGGAAAGGGTTCCAATCTTATGGTGATGTACAACCTATAAACCTAATAAGTGTCATGCAGATGGCTCTGCCAGAACTATGTAGGCATTATCAAATGGGGGGTCAATCAGCTAGAGTTTGAGAACCCCTAGAAATCTCTGGAGGAACCATTGAGTTCCTCAAAACCCTGGCTGAGAATGGCCATTCTAGAGACTTATATGGTCTTTTTTACCTTATCCCAGCATTTCACAACCTTTTCAACATGGGTGAACCTATGAAACACCTTTCAGGTCTTAGAGATCCCATGACAATATTAACAGTATCCAAGATCACAGCATGATGAACGTTAGCTTAGTGGAAAGTTGCGAGAATGCCATCCTTACATTAAAAAAATACCACTCTTACAGTAAGAAACTCAACCTGCATAAAACAGAACTCATCATCATCCCCCCTCAAATTCCAAATCCCCCCCTGACATATATCTAACTGTTATAACACTGTTATTCGGCCCTCCCTTCAGGCACGTTGTCTTGGTGTTACCTTTGACTCGGCCCTCTCATTTACCCCCCATATTCAGAACATTTCCAAGTCCTGTCATTTTCACCTACGCAACATCTCCAAAATCCGCCCCTACCTGTCCCCTGACACCACCAAACTCCTTATACACGCTCTTATCATCTCCCGTCTGGACTACTGTAACCTCCTCCTCTCTGGTATTCCAGTAACCCGACTCTCTCCTCTACAATCTATTATGAATGCTGCAGCCAGACTCATCCATCCTTCCCTCCGCTCCTCTTCCGCTGCATCTCTTTGTAGTTCTCTCCATTGGCTTCCATTTCACCTTAGAATCAAATTTAAGCTCCTGTGCTTTGCCTTCAAATCCCTACACAGTTATTGTCCCACTTACATCTCTGACATGGTAGGAAAATACTCCCCCTGCCGCTCTCTCTGCTCCTCCAATGACCTACTAATGACTTCCTCACTCATAACCTCATCACACGCACGGTTACAAGACTTCTCTAGAGCTGCCCCAACTCTCTGGAATGGTCTTCCTCGTCCTATTCGGCTTGCTCCTACTTTCTGCTCATTTAAAAGAGCGCTCAAAACCCATTTTTTCAAACTTGCCTACCCATCTTCTTCTGTCTTTTGAAACCTTCACTACTTCCCACCACTACATATCTCCCATCCTATTGTGTGTGAAATTCCCCCACCTACTAGATTGTAAGCTCTTTGGGGCAGGGTCCTCTCCTTCTATATCACTGTCTGTATTAGTCTGTCATTGGCAATCCCTATTTAATGTACAGCGCTGCGTAATATGCTGGCGCTACAAAAAATCCTGTTTAAAATAATATTAATAATAGGCCAAAAAGACCAGTGGAGTCAATGATAACTGAAACTGAGTGAAACATATTGCTCATTACACATGGAACCCCTACAGACCTCTGGAGGATTCACGGGGTTCCTCAAAACCCTGGTTGAGAAACACTGGCTTATCTTATCTAAAGTCCCATTCAGGTTTCTCCAAAATTTTGTTCTTACAGGAAATGTACATGTTTTCTATACACACCTTACCAGTCTACAAGACTAAGTCTTTCTCTTTAAGTTTTCCTTCTCCAAGTCCCTAATGAACTTCAACTGAAGCGTTACCAAATGGAGGTCCTTTTTGCCCAAAATGTGATATGCACTCATATGATTTTGTTGATTTCTAGTGGAAATGTCAAAGACTGGAAAAAGGAGCCCTCTGGTTGTTTTAGCCATAACATTTCTAATGTCATGGTCTCGTAAAGTACATAAAAGCCTTCTATCACCTGCCCTCTACTAAAAACACACATTGTCAAGTCCTAGATGGAGTCTGGATGGTTGCAGTTGACCATAAACATACAGCTTCTGTTGGTTCTGCTCACTGCTTTCGTAAAAGTTGAAGAATAGACCTAGAAAAATGGCAGATACACGTTGTAGTAGACATGGTGGCCATTACAGTAGACATGGTTTGTAGAAGACAACTGGATCATGTTGTGGCCAAATGGTGGCCATGACCAATGTTTTTGACTTGTATGCCAATCAACTAAAAATGAACAACAATTATATAATAGGAAGACTTTTGACTCAACTATGGACAGCATTAAAAGTTACTCAAGTATTGTCCCCACCACCATAATCAACATCCTACAAGGGTTCAATGCTGAGATATATGATGAAATACCTACCTTCTTTACCGCTTGTTTGGTCTCATCTTTCTGAAGTCTTGTTGAATTCAATGATTCTGCATTCTACACGAGTCTGCCGATAACTCATCTACATTTTGGTGAATATTGAATGGTGGTGGTGGGTGCTTGTCTAGATAAGTATCTGTGGGAGGGTACTGCAAAGGCTCAAGATTTTGAGGTTGGCTCTCAACGGGGCTCAATACCAAATCTTTGCAGAATTCTGCCCGGTCTTGTGGTTTTTGTGCCTAGCTCAACCTGAACACCATCCCCCATCCCTAATATTTAACCCCAATGAAGGAAGGGAGCCATCGGCAAAACCAATCTATAGGAAGGAATTTTTGAAAACCTAATGGCCCAACGCCAATCGCATGGGTCCAAAAACAAGTTGTTTTTGTAATAAAGAAGGAAGCTGTCTCTGCAATTATTTGGATTCATTTGGCCAAAATCCACAATGAGAAGCTTATGTTCTTCTCTTGTTGAGAAAACAGATTGTGCTGGATTTTCTTGGAACAAAAATCCCAACTGAAATGTCAACAACATTTTACTTGCTGGAAATTACAGGACAGTCTTATTCATTTATTAAAAAGGCTACAGCCATAGTAGAAAAATTTGGGCCCTGCTGCCATTCTACATAAAATGATTTTATTTCTAAACAGTGCTCTGTGCTGGCAGAGCTGAGTACCAGCCACACCCCTGGTCACATGCTTCTTTACACAGATTTCTATTGCATGGGAAGAAAAGGGGGTGTATCAGATAGGGAATGTTACTAACTACTGACTGCCCTAGATCAAACTGGTAGCTTTTGATCAGCATAGCCATGTTTAGATTTCTCCGCAGAATTTCTGGGGCTTGAAAGATGGAGGGTAACAAATTGTTTGTTTTATCTGAGCGATGATACAAAAAGTAGAGTGTATGAAGGAGGGGTAAAACTTACCTTATACCTTGCTCTACCAACAGAGGGCGCTCTTCTATGCTCTGGGCAACTCTCCCATATTCTCCTCCTAACTCCACCCACTACAGAGGCAGCAAGTTGGGTTTGGCTGCACCCCTAGATGTATGAGCAATCATCCCTTACAGTTGGGGCAAAGCTCACCCCATGGCTACCCATGACTTTTGACTGTTCAGCTTTAATTAAAAAAAAAAAATGGCGCCGCCAACTAAGTCTTAAATGGACTGGAAACTATTTCGATGTGATCCTGGTTACCAAGCATCTGTGATAAAAAATAAATAGGAAATTAAAAATATTTTGACAAAAGAGGAGTGTCCTGCCAAGCCGGCAGTGTTACAATTAGCAGGCTATGAATATCACACAACCCTGCCTGTTAAATAAAACTTTTATTAAAGACAAAGAAGAATTTTAAACTGTTTTTAGTATTACATCTTTTATTTAGTATTTTTTTTTTACTGGCAGCTATTATAAGTACCTGTGTTGTTTTGGCTTTGCAGTAGAGCTCACAGTGGGGAGAGAGAAGCAGCACAAGGAGCCAATCAGGTGTGGTCCTTACAGGAGTGCCTGTAGACAGGAAGTGGGTGCAAAGAGGCTGCAGAAGACACATCATAGCAGTTCCATTTTGCAAACCTGGCTGTTTATACATCTGCTGCAGCCAGCTTTGTGCACATTCTTTATTCACAAAAATGGGAATTATACTGTCATTGTATAGTAACCCCCCTCCCTGTCTTTTATCCACAGTCCTCCCCCGTCCCTATCCCCCTCCTTTCTAAATCCCTTCTCTTTTTTTGGAACTATCCATCCTGTCCTCATCCACTATTTCCTCTCTAGCAGTGGCGGTGTCCCCATGTTATCAACGCTGTCTGCAATGCCGACATGCAATGGAAACTCCAAACATAAGAAAAGAAAATATGAAGCGGAACTCCAGGCTGTGAAAGACACACAAAGATACAACAAAATACAAAATATTAACACATTTGATTGCAAACTGGGTAAATCTGACACATTATTACCTTACCTGTACAGCAAGGCTGGGGGTGTGAAGAAGGAGCAGCATGAGAAGCTAATTTTTTTATGTGCTGATAAGAAGCATGTGCATGGCAGGAGAAAGCTGAGTGACAGAGAAATGGGCCCTGCTTTGGCTAGGAAGGGTCCAGAAAGACCTGGGCTCAGAGTATGTTGATTGAATGATGCTGGCCTTTTAATTGGGGACATCTAGTGGTAGAAAAGGAGTACTGCAGTTGAAAATTCTCTATTGGCCGTGCAACAAAAGCTGTTTTTTATCTTTTTTTTTTAATCTCTTTATTTTTTTGTGGAGTGTATTGTGATTAAAAAAAAAAAGTCCAACCAAAACTTTTGTCGATTGATTAGTAAAGCAATATAATTTAGGTTAGATTTCAGTGCAATCTGTAGCCCATCGGCCATTCCCTTCCCCGGGGGGGTGATTCACCTCTCTGTTGGTCACCACCAGAATTGAAAGTGAGAATAAAATTTAGAACAGAGGTAGAAGAGAAACTTTGGACTCTTGGGGTGACAACTGCCTTTACCTTGCTTGAGTTGTCTACAATGCAGGAAGTGGTGGCTCATGGAATCAGTTGTAAAAAATGCTGCCGGCCTTCTTAGATACTCGTTTATTTTTAACATTTTTTACATTTTTGATTCCAGCATCTCTCCAATCTAATGTTCCTTTTGTTGAGCCCTGATGAAGGTCCATTGGAACCCTGAAATGAGTCGGATGATTTCCCAAAGATAATGAAATAAAGATATTTGGATACAGCTATTGGTGTGGGTATATTGAATTTTCTCCGAAACGCCCCAATGAACTTTTTTGTTCCTTGTTTCCACCTTTTTTCCCCACTGATCTCCTCCAGCTTCCTCTTTTCTACATGCACTTCCATGATGGCTGTATGGTATTCCAAAGGATGCTTTTCCTAATGGTGACAACAGCGGAAACACAATGTGTATTTCATCAATCACCTTTGTAGGTTGACAACACAGGAGCACTATTAGGAGACGGGGCAGAGCGTTGTCATCCTACAACAGGAAGTTCCTGAATCCCGTTATATCTGGTCTCATTATTTTATCCCATTAATGTAAACATTCAGATTTATAAGTCAAATAAAAAGACAAGATTGCTATAAAAATTTATTCACGTGCGTCAGTAAATTGCAGACTGCAGCAACTCGCACACTATGACATTCTTGCTGACATTCCTGACATATTTCACCTGCTGCATAAACACGAGTCTCGCCGTGTCCCGTTCTGCTTGATATTGCAGGTTGAAAATATTCAATTTGACCTTTTTTTCTACCTTTCAATTGGCTCTGATAATCTCCTGCAGCCATAGTGGATGAATAAGTGAGGGTCGGGAGCAATTGCTGTGCATTCCTATGGAGGAGAGCACAGTGGGGTACTGGTTGCTCCTCCTCTTATTCTCTCTCCATAGGACAGGGCACTGCAGAGGTCTGACTCTCCTAAGTGCTGACAGCGCCGGGTATCTTACTCCTTTCCACAACACTTGTTAAAAAAAAAAAAAATTGGATGTTTTCAGGAATTTGCAAAAATATGAAGTAGCTGAAGGAAACACCATTCATGTACTGAGCATAATAAAATACAATGGCTGCCAATGTTCTGGATATAATGGCGTCCTCAGTGTTTAATGGGAAAGCAATATCATCACCCCAATTTCCTGGTCTGCAACACAGGAATCGGCTATAAAAGTCAGGAAATGAAAAAAAAAAAAAGAACACAAAATTAGGCTTGCTTGCTGGCTTGCAGGAGAGGTATTGAAAATCTTATAGATTAAAATCAGTCAGTATTTTGTTATCAAGGTGGATTGTTTTTTTTTTTTTTTTATTTGTTTGAAAAGAAAAGATAAATTCCCCTGGCATGTAAAAAAAAGCAACAATGTATTCATGTTTGAGCCCCTCCCCCAAGCACCATTTCTGTTATCAAGCTTTTCCTTCCCTGGTTCTAAAGATTAGCCTACACAATAGCAGCCTCTGTCTCTCTTCTTGCTCTTCCCCATAGTTCCCCCCTCCCATGACCTAACAAACACCCTACATCAGCGGTCACCAACCTTTCAGACCTCACGGATCACTAAATTCATTATTTTAAATCCTGCGGACCATTAATACAAATTTTTGTAAAAAGATAAATACATTTGTAAAATAATGATCTTCCTAATGGTGCTGACAAGGACTGTGGCGGCTCTGATTCATTTATCAGCTCACGGTTAAGTGAAGTATTACTATTGTTGCTATTATCATTAGTTGTATTATCTTTGGTATTACTAAAGAAATACAAAATATTAGTTTGCTTTTTCTCACTCATTATGTGTTTATTTCATTCTAAGACCAAACAAGAAATGATAATTATCAAAGTCAAACTATTTGATGCCAATATATATATCAGTTATAGAAAATACACAGATAAGGTCATACTTACTTAAAAGAGCATCTGAGAAATAAAATAAAATAAAACAATTGGATGTGAATCGGTATTGGCGGAGCGGGGTAATGTTGTAATGGTGGAAACAATACTGAAGCATACGGCTTGGTAACAGTCGCCTAATATTACACTGACGTCACGTTGCACCTTCCTTGTTTTTCCGTCTCTAGTACAGTCCATGAATTTAGTGCAATATAAAGGTGAAAATTGTCATTCAGATTATAAGAGTTTATTGGAGTAATATTTTTTCTTATAATAAAACATAAAATTTGCAAATATTTTCAATGGACAACCAACATTTTCTCGCAGTGTTCCATGGACAGCCATTTGGCAACTTCTGTCCTAAATTGTTTCCACCCATATCCCCTCTTCACCCCACGCAACACTGTATCCACCAGCGTCCACTTTTCACCAGATCCCAACTTACATTCCACCACTGTATCCACCATCTTTCCCTGTTCACAGACTACAACCTCCTGATATATGTTCCCCATAGCGATCCAACATCACCCCACCACAATGTATCTATCACCTTCCCCCTCCATTACCTAGCCTCTTCTTTCCAAATGCCATTTCACACAACTGATACATTTACTTTTGCTCCAAAATCCCCCGTCAACTGGTACCAATAGGAATGCATGTGCATAGATCATGCTCATCTACTGTCACCTTGGCACCCACCTTCATACAGCACCCTCATATTACTGTCCACTTCTTTTGCCGCATCCAACAGATCACCCATTACAAAATCCAACTCAACATCAATTTCCACTTCAAACTCAGCATGCCACTCCATGGAACTGAACTCATAGCCTAAAGTATGCACAATAGGCGCTTTTCTCACCGCACCCCAAGTAGCTTGTAATGCTTTCAAAACCAGGGACTTATAAGACATAAAACCTAAACAACATTGGCTTTTAGCATCAGAAGACTGTAATTAATAAAAAAAATAAAATAAACAAATTGTCTGCTTTGTACAAAGCATGCAGCAACCAGGACTCATTGATGGTCTGTTTGTACACATGATACTTTGCCCACTGAGTCACATCCTGAGCTGATTGCAGCTGCTCATAAAGAACTTCCGAAAAATTGCCTTTTATCAAACTAGTCTTGAACCCATGAACTTACTTATGCAAACTGATGCATCTTGTTAAAAATTCAGATCTTACTGGATAAGGAAATCCAACACACAACCTACATTCAGAACACTGACTTAGGGGTCAAAGTTTTAAAGAAACCATTAGATTTCAAGGGGTTAAAAAAAAAGGTAAAAAGTTTAGAATGTTAGCATGTTGCTACCATTAAACTAAGCCCACCAAATACCTGATTGAAACCCACAACCTTACCTTTACAGAGCGGATATTTACCCACTGCACCCCCTTTCTAGGGGTTAACAAATCTACCAAAAAGTCACCAAGAATTATTGTACCAAATTTGCTGAACTTAAAAGGGAAACCTATTGAATTCTACGGTGGGAGAATCTTTTATTTAAATTCTTGAAATGTTAAGCTCATAGGCATGAGGGGCCCATAAAACATGAATGATGGACTATGTTAGAAGTCACCAAAAAATAAAATAAAAAAAAGGTTTTCATCTTAGCTTGGGGGTAACAATAAAATATCAAGCTCCCATTAATATGATATAGCAGTGTAGAACTGGCCAGCGACGGGACATTTTTTTTTTGATGTTGTGGGCAATAAAAAATGAATATTTAAATAAGACTTGTTAAACCAACACATGCTTTTTCCCCACTTCATTTCTTTTCATCAGTCTTTGAAAATACCAAATGGAATAATTTAGATCAGGGGTGCCCACACTTTTTTGGCTTGCAAGCTACTTTTAAAATGACCAAGTCAAAATGATCTTTCAACAATAAAAACTTAGACTTATTAACTCCTGTGCGCGGTAGAGTTTATTTTGGAAGGCAGGGCTCCGCCATCCACTCGCGTTGCCTCTGTGATCTACCACCCATTGGGCACCCCTGATTTAGAGGATTAGTGGGAAATAATACTTTATAAAGGTTAAATATTACATTTTGTCTAGAGGTGAATATATCTCCAAAAAAAAAAAAAAATAGGAAAAGGTGCCACCGGGACAAAAAAGAGGAATCTTTCAATCAAAACACTCATTCTGGGTGGCAAGTATATAAGAGGGGAATTTGCTAACTTCCTGTTGAGATTCCAGCAAAGAAAGTGAAGGAAAATCTGCCCTGTGGTATACAGTTTCAAAAAAAATAGCAGGTCTTTTAACTCCTCATTTCCATATAAAACCTAAAACTAACAAAATACTTTTGTCTATGCATTTGCTTATAGCTGAGCTCTGTAATAGGAAAATATTATCTAAATACAAGAGCTATGTGTGTTTTATTGAATCTTTTGTGCATTTCTTCCAGATTTGTGTATTAAATTAGCATGACACTGTTTCTCTACTCAGGAACTTCCTGTTATAAAGACCAGCCACTGGTGCTCCCTCTCCTCGTGCAGGGTGGCTGGTCTTGACTCCGCCTCTCCTATAGTTTTCTGCAGGCAGCCTGTAGTGAGTGGAACTTATAGGCCCCTCCCACAACTCTGCTCAATGCACAGCACGTTGATGATGTCACATTTACTTCTACAGAGCTTGCAAAGGAATTTATATCGGTTGTGTCTATTGAAGAATGTATTTTAATGATTTTTGTGCCCACAATTTACTTCTGGAAACAAAGGTAAATGCAATACAAATAAGTTAAAAACTACAATAAATTATACAAGGTAAATGGACAGTTGGGAGCTTTGACTTTTCCTCTTAAATCTTATTCTTTACACTAATCTCTGTATGAATAACAACTGCAAAATTGTGTTTTCTGCCTGCAGCTACCTCTTTCTGCCTGCCAATCCCAGCAGCAGAGAGAGGAGGGGTCATTGCACCAAGACGTGAATGAACTGGAGAAGCCTCTTTCTTCATGAAGGACGTAACATAGCTGCAGAGATGGCTGGTGAGTTTCCAAAGATTACCTGTTTTCAGGTTCTACAAATTTACCACTGAGGTGCTTTAAATGTGAATCTGCTTGTGTTTTAGGAGGACATTTCATTCTGCTGTTGGTGGTCGTGAACTTGTCTTGGTCCTTCCAAACTTCTGACACAGGTTAGTGGTGTTTTGTAACTTTTACAGGAAATTCTTTAAGCGCTGAGCCAAGCAGTAGCTTGGAGTAACTCTGTATATTCCATGGCCGTGGGTTTAGTTTTTTTTTTGGAGAATATTAGTTGATGGGGATGCTGCTTGCGTCGAATTTCCCTTCATAATGTGCAAAAAAATCGATTTAGTTATAGTTATAGAAAGGCAATATGAGCGTTGTAGATATTCTTGCTGTTGATGCAAAAAAAAAAAAAAAAATATATACAAAACTTTCAAGCCATTAAAATGCATTTCGACCAATAATTAGATGGGGCAAGGTATTATTTTATAGAACCATGGTCCTATAGATCAATTATTAATTGAGAATTTTGTTAATTAAAATGAAGGATTGTTCAGTTTTTTTTTTGTTGATCGACAATAGTATCTAAAGAAAATTGTGTAGCACAAAGCCAAGAGGGTGGGTTTGGCATGCTCAAAAGCATCCAAATAGGACCAAAGAAACGCAACACAAAGCAAGTCAGCCTTGGAACGGTCACCTGTATTGCTCCATTGGCAGATCTACGTTTGAAGTGTGCTTTAAATGCACTTCAAATGCAAAATCAAAAAAAAACAAAACACATCTGTCTACCCAAACTTAAAAGAAAACCATTTGCCATTGCCCTATGCATTGATAAATAAAACTTTTCTGCAGCTTCTCTATTACACAGGGAAAGTTGCATTAATGAGAAATACATTACAATACAATACACAGCTTTTGTAAGTAAATCTTAAAACAATTACAACAAAGTTTACAGCACATAGATAGGGAAAAATGCACGGATGAGCAATGTATTACCTTTTGCATAATTCAGCTGGTATATATTGCAGCTTCACTGTAAAATTACAATAAGTGGAAGGTGAAAATGGTATAGATGAGGAATATGTTACCTTTTGCATAATTAAATTGTAGCTTTGATGTCATATAATACAGGAACAGTAAAAGTTGCATGGATGAGAAATAAAACTTTTTGCATAATTCAGCATCTCGGTGTTGATGCTTTTCTGTAATAATACAACACACAGATGATGAAAATTGCATGGATGAAGAACACATTACCTTTTGCATAAACAAACTTTTTAACATTGTAGCTTTGATGTCATATAACACATGGCTAGTAAAAGTTGTGTTGATGAGCAATAAAATACAATTTAATGTGATTCATCTTCTTGGCTTTGCAGCTTCTCTGTAGTAACATAACACATGGACACATTGCTTTAATAAGAAATTAAATACTTTTGCATATTTTAGCATCCCAGCATTGCAGCTTCTCTGTAAAAACACATGGACAGGGAAAGTTGCATAATAGGTAATATTGTGTTATAACGGTCATTTTTGCTCCATGTAACTCACTGAAAAAGCCTGCACCGTATAAATCTACATTTATAGGAATTCCATGTGAGAGATTCTTAATATTGTTGATGATTTTAGGCAAACAGTTTATATA
This sequence comes from Pyxicephalus adspersus, assembly GCF_032062135.1. Taxonomy (NCBI): domain Eukaryota; kingdom Metazoa; phylum Chordata; class Amphibia; order Anura; family Pyxicephalidae; genus Pyxicephalus; species Pyxicephalus adspersus. The sequence goes on along the minus strand of NC_092871.1, from coordinate 84,757,142 downwards.
TAAATCTTGTACAATGGTGAGAAACCTAAAACTGGAAGTTATATTTAATACGACTATAGGTTGTATAAAATATAATATATTTATATTATAAAGTTATAATATATTAGATTATATTTAATACAACTGCCAGTCTGGTGCTCTGCTGCTTTTACATTTTATATATTTGGGCTGTGTGCTTTGGCTTTGATAGTAACCATTTCTTTGCACAATGTTACGTTGGAAAGAAGGGACAGGGGCAGTCACATTAAAATAAATGCAGTTCCTTCACATACAGTGTAACATGTTCTATATCACTGTTCTCAGTATATACCTTTACTCAGTGATAGGTGTAACCAAAAGTGGGCCCCTGGGTGAAACTGACTTGGGGCCCTTGTTGGCTGAGGATGGTCCAGGGTCCTTATGCAGCTGTACACTTTGCACCTTCCTATGTTCAGCCCTGTCTACACTTCCTTCACTTCATCTCCTTGACCACATCAAATTATGGCCTGGTCACACTGGGAAGATCCATGGGAAGGTTCATGTTTAATAATGTGATTGGTTATCAGCATCACTCCCTCAGTCCATATTGATAAATGTAATAGTTATTGTATATACTCAAATATAAGCCAAACCAATTATAATCTGAAATATCTACTTTTACCCAAAAGAAAAAAACAAACAACGAAAACTACATAGACTCCAGTATAAACCTAGGGCACATGATAGGTATTTTGCTTGTAAATTATCTTTTGGGGATTTTTGTTTGCCACCAGTTGGTGGCTCTGTGTCATGATGTAAAGTGTTTAACAAACTTTAATAAGATTTTAGATGATAATTTAGCGCCATCTACTGGTGTGACATATGCATACTTTTTTTAATGGCATAAAAAAGCTAAAAAAAAAATTTGTTTTATACTTGGTATATATGGTAGTATTCTAATCTTACACCATTTTTATTAATTTAGAGAGATCTATTTATGATCTCACATTTTGGTTCTCATACTACCATCAAGGACCCACCTTCTACAACACATCAGAAGCCTTAATTTGAGAAGATTACTATTTATATTTGATTGTACCCAAAAGCCCCAAAACTGACCCATATTCAGAGCTGGCACTCAATACCCCTTTCTGGTTCCTAGCAGCTACATAAAAGGTTATGTAGGTAGGCCAGAGGAAGGGTGAAGTAGCTGGGTCAGCACTAAAACTATTAGGACACTTTCAAATTAGAGTTTGCTGACACGGTATCTTTAATAAGGTTGCCACTTTACCGAGTCTTCCATAAGACAGGGTCACTTTGGGACAAGAGCACTGTACCAGAATGAGGAACCATTTAAGGTTAAAGCATCTTCTTCATAAATTATGGAGATCTGATGGCCACTGTCCACCGCCCTTTGTACTTCATCCCTTTTAATATATATTTGGTTATAAAATAAACCAATAAATGGGCCCATTGAGAAACCTTTATGTGACCCTTTGTATTCCCCAGAAATCTAACACGCAGTCCTAGGTGGTCATTTCTTCCAGGTTGGTAGTTTTGGTTCCTCCATTGACTTCAATGTAATTGTTACCTTGGCTGTTGATTAACTTGATACAAGTAAAATCATTATCAAATTTTATTTTACTTGCAAATTTTGGGAAGAGACGGTAGAGTAGTTGCATTGTATCACCTCTCCTCGTTCCTGTGCCAACATGATTTTAGAAATGTGTTTTCTGTATGACCATCAGCTGTCATTTTCTATTGGGGCTTATGAGGGTAACGTGATGGGTTTTTACCACATTTTGAAGCATTGATGTGGAGATTCATTGTGCTTGTCAATGGAAACATGTCATGGACAGCTATTGAGTGACACTTCCAATGATCTGGAGTGTTACATAGACCAATCTCTGGTATGTTATTAATATGCTAGTGCCAATGCTTTGTGCTTCTGGGACAAAACAAATGCCTACAAAATGTTAGGACCTAACAGTGGTTTTATTTGTTCTGGCTATGGAGGCTTGAAAGCAAAATACATACATACAAAATTGCATATTGATTTAAAAATGAATGGGTACAAAAAAATGACAAGTGACAGACGTCAGCGATTCAACAATCAGTGATGGGCCCCCAGTGATAACCTAGGGACAGAAACCAATTGATCTATCTTACTGGCAGGTCCCCACTGTCTAAATGCAGTGAACGACCCTCAGTGATGTATTCTTATTTATAGACCTGCAGTGGCATATACCCATTGGCAGATCCTCATGGTAGACCCTCAATGAGACCTATAATTACACATTATCATTGACAGACCCTCAGTGACAGATCCCTAGTTAGAGTCCCCATCTACACATTTTCATTAACAGATCCTCATAGACAGACCCCACTAACAGACCCCCCAGTGACAAATTTACAGACCTCCAGTTGCATATCCTCCTTGGCAGATACTCATTGAGAGGTCTTAGTGACAGACCCACATAATAAGTGTCCCCAGTGATAGATCCTCTTTAAAATACCCCCAATGACACATCCTCATTGACTGACCCCCAATTACAGACCCCCCTTTAGTGACAGACCCCCAGTGACATATCCTCATAGGTAGACCCTCATTGAGATCCTTCAGTGACAGACCCCTAGTGACAAATCCTCATAGGCAGAACCTCATTGAGATACCTTCAGTGACATACCCCCGGTGAAAGATCCATTTAGACAAACCCTTGATTGAGAGACCTCAACGACAGACCACACTTACAGACCCCTAGTGACAGATCTTCATAGGCAGACCACTCATTGAGAGACCCCAACAACAGACCCCAAAGACGTTTCTTTATAGACCCCAAATTAAGAGACCTTTAGTGACAGATCCCTAGTGACAGATCCTTATAGACAAACCCCTCGATAAGAGACCTCAATGACAGACCCCACTTACAGACCCCTAGTGATAGATCTTCATAGGCAGACCACTCATTGAGAGACCTCTGCAACAGACCCCAAAGACATATCTTTATAGACCCCAAATTGAGACCTTCATTGACAGACCCCCAGTGACAGACCCTCATGAACAAACCCCTCAATAAGAGACAACAACAACAGACCCCACTTACAGACCCCTAGTGATAGATCTTCATAGGCTTACCACTCATTGAGAGACCTCAGCAACAGACCCCAAAGACATATCTTTATTGACCCCCACATTGAGAGACCTTCAGTGACGGACCCCCCGTGATAGATCCTCATAGATAAACCCCTCGATAAGAGACCTCAATGACAGACCCCACTTACAGACCCCTAGTGAGAGATCTTCATAGGCAGACCACTCATTGAGAGACCTCAGCAACAGACCCCAAAGACATATCTTGATAGACCTCAAATTGAAAGCCCTTCAGTGACAGATCCCCAGTGACAGATCCTTATAGACAAACTCCTCGATAAGAGAGCTCAATGACAGACCCCACTTACAGACCCCTAGTGACCGATCTTCATAGCCAGAACACTCATTGAGAGACCTCTGCAACAGACCTCAAAGACTTTATAGACCCCAAATTAAGAGACCTTCATTGACAGACCCCCAGTGACAGACCCTCACGGACAAACCCCTCCATAAGAGACAACAACGACATACCCCACTTACAGACCCCTAGTGACAGATCTTCATAGGCTTACCACTCATTGGGACCCCACATTGAGAGACCTTAGTGACAGACTTCCCAGTGACAAATGCTAATAGACAGACCCCACATTGAGAGACCTCACTGACTGACCTTCAGTGACAGATCCTCACTGACCAATTCTTTTAGACAGACCTTCTCATTCAAGCTGCCTATTACCTATCTGTGCTTCCTTTCCTCCTAGCTTCATGCAGCCACTGCTGTCTCTCTCCTGTGCCTCTACTCCAACCCCTATCTCCAATGACTGGTCTGTGCTATGTGGCAGAGCTGTTAAATCTCAGGACTGAAAAGACAGAAATGCAAATCATTTAGTAGACAAAACACTTCTCATATTTATATATTTTCCGTGTATTTAGGTATTTGTCTGCTGTAAGCTGATAGAGGTCTATCTAGAACCTAAAAATCCTTGATTACATTTTTGCCCAGACTCGCTGTCAAAGGAATGTGTCTGGACATTGTCTGTGATCATCCACTAATGTGTACAAAGTAAATGCAGTTTAAAGTAAACTTGTCAGAAGCATTGGTATTGCAAGCTGAGCATATGATAAACTTTCATAAACAAGGCTCTCCTGCAAAAATAAGTGTATTTCAGAATGATGAGTGAAATGCAAATTCTGTCCCTCTTCATAACTCCCAACTGCCCCTGATTTGAAGGGACTGTCCCTCTTCGTGCCCCGAATTGCCCCTGATTTGGAAGGACTGTCCCTCCTCATACCTCCCAACTGCCCTTGATTTGGAGGGACTGTCCCTCTTCATACCCCTCAACTGCCCCCGATTTGGAGGGACTGTCCCTCTTCATACTTCCCAACTGCCCCTGATTTGGAGGAACTATCCCTCTTCATACCTCCCAACTGCCACTGATTTAGAAGGACTGTCCCTCTTCCTACCTCCCAACTGCCCCTGATTTGGAGGGACTGTCCCTCTTCATACCAGGGACTGTCCCTCTTCATATCCCCCACCTGCCCCTGATTTGGAGGGACTGTCCCTCTTCATATCCCCCAACTGCCCCTGATTTGGAGGGACTGTCCCTCTTCATATCCCCCACCTGCCCCTGATTTGAAGGGACTGAAGAACCAACAGTTGGAAAAAATTGTGCAAAAATTTCAACTTGTATCGTATCTGGTCGGCTCATTTGAGAAATCCAGCCAGATTCAGAAATTCCAGGTTGGAATACATATTTTTTTTAATGAGCTGTACTAAACCAGTCAATGGCAACTATATTAATATTAGATCAGAACTCATCAGAATCATTTCTCAAGTTCTAAGTTCCGATCCAAGGTCAGAAAATCTCCAAACGCAACTATGAGACCACCACCAGTTGGTATTAATGAATGTTGGGGGGGAGGGTCTGGCAGTGACTAAATGATAATGATATACTAAAAAAACTCCAAGAAAAACACAAAAACCAGGAACTTTTTCATTTGCTTTGACTTTGTCTTCTTCACCCTGTTAAAGTGCTGCACAAAGCTTTCAATCATTTTGCTTCTGGGTACTTTACCAGCCAAATAAATGCATTTTAATCCAAATCTAAAAAACGATAGGCCTCTTCAAACGAGATTGATTATTTTTTTTTGGATCAAGTTTTTCCAAAAAGAAAAAAATGTTTATATTACTAAGTAACGTAATACAATCTAGGTGTATAGGAAATGACATCCCATCCCATCTGCAGCTGATTAAAGTTCCCTTCTGAATGGGAAGTTACAGCAACATAATGGTTCTTTGTAATGAGTTATGCAAACACCGTCATTCGAGTGCAGCTGGATTTTACTATAGATGATGTCACAAAAGTCTAAAGCCTATTTAGTTTACAATCTGGTCACATTGTATATCCTAATACTGATTCTCCTAATGCTGAAGTCCAGGTTCAGAAACATCTATAAAAAAACATTTCTTAATATTTACCAGAAATATAAAACCATTATGGTGCACCAAATGCCTTTGCAAATCCAGATATTATCTTGTTAATGTAACAAGGACATAATTTCTGAACTGTGCAGAAAGAATAGCTATGGGAGGGGCCTATTAACCCCACCCACTACAGGCTGCCTGTAGGAAACTACAGGGGAGGCGGAGACAAGACCAGTCACCCTGCACTTAAAAAGAGAGCAGCAGTGACCATTTTATATTACAGGAAGCTCCATCCCAGAAGGATTTTTTTTTGGAAGGAAATGGTAATATTAACATTATATAGGTTGGGGGTTGCTTTGTTTAGGCCTAGGGTGCATTCCTCCGCTACTGATATACATAATATTTGTAAAAATAAAAATGCTGATTTCCTAAGTTTTCAAAGTGGTCTCAGCTTTAATATATGCATGCTTGGACTGTACCTTTCACATTAGTTTATGTGAATATAAATTTGATTACTCATACACACGGAGGCTGGGGAATCAGATATGCTGTGTAACTGCATGTTGTGTTGTCACAGCTGCTATGGACAGGCTGTTACATGTCTCTTGTTGTGTTAATAGCACTGTGACTGTGTAAGTGAGCAGGAAGAAAACAGCCTACAAGCCCTTTAAGAACATTACTTGCATAATGCATGCTGTCTGGATTTACTTATAAACTATTCACTGTGTGAATGTTTCAAACTTCTCATAAAAGTTGCAAATAACACTCTTTCAAAGTTTTGTTTTCAGTGCAATTTTTAACTTTTATGAAGCCGGGAGAACGTGCCCTGCTTGTGCATGCTTGGGTGTAATTTTTATTCCTGGAATCATTTTTTTAAATTATTGCTTTATTTAAGGTTGGGTGAATGTTCTTTACAGTTAGAGGATTAATCTTTGAAGTTGTGGGAATGCTTTTTAAAATTGGGTGAATGTTCTCTGAAGTTTATTAAACTTGAAACCCCCAAAAAAATCCAAAGGAGATGAATCTTTAATTTAAAGGATACTTCCCCCACCTTTTAGATTGTAAACTCTTCTGGACAGGATCCTCTCCTCCTCCTACTGTTTATTAATAAAAATAATAATAATAAGAAGAAGAACAAGAGGGATGATATTTTCTCTTCTGAATGAATGTTTTTAGTACCATGTACCATGTACACAAAGGGTCTGATTTATTAAAGCGTGTGCATAACTTTGCAGCTGCAGGAACGCATGCATTTACATACATGCTCTTGCAACAAATACATGAATAATTTAAAATTGCTTTCAATATTAAGGGATTATTTTAGGTACTAAGAAGTTCTCAAGAACAAAGTCATATATGATAAAAATTGAAATAATACCCTGTGGACAAAAGACTATTCCTAGTGTATTGTTTAAATGTGATGTTGTTGCTTTTATTGAATAATTGTTAATGGACATTTTCAATTGTTTGTGGAAGAGAACCTCATATCACCTGAAAACTCTCTCTAAATGTGATATAAATTGGGAATGTGGTACATTAATTATTAAGACTTCTTTCATTTTCAAAGGAACAAATACATGTAAATGACCCCTTAAAAACAATTTTCAGACTTTCAACAATCATTGAAATAAAGGTGTGTTCACTAAAATAATTTCAAGATTTTTTTTTACCAGATTTTAAATTTGCATTTTACCATGTGTATAAAAAAGGCTTGGGAGCAAAAGGGTTAAGTAATGACCTTGATGTAATTGAATGAATGTGGCTCCTAAAATAGTGAAGCCATTGGATTGGCATGATTGGTTGTTAAAGGGGTAGATGTCAGTAATAAGAGCTCATCCAAGCCCTCCCTACACACCTCTGAGTATAAGAACATTTACATTACATAACATACTGCTTGCACAGCAATTTTTTTTAAGTTATATTGAAATTGTATATAATTCAGTCCCAAAATGTAAAACATCTGTCATAAATTGCATTGCCAGGATAAAAGCATAAGTATCAAATAGCATCAGATGGACCTGTAATGAGAAAAAACATAAAACAACCCATCCCCCCTTCTCCCAGGAGCCCCTATTAACTGCACATAATACAGAGAGCAGGCTCTATTCTGGGGGAATTTCTGAATTGCAAAGCAAAGTTCTTATTAAATTTGTACTTACCGGTAAATGAGCTGTAATCCCTAAATCTATATTTCATCCTGTTTGGCTCACTACATGCAATTTTGGAAAAAAAAAATGTGAACTTGTTACAAAGTTTCTTACTGTGGGATCCTATTACAGCGTTCCAGCCCACGTCACCCACTGACACTGTCCTGGCATAATATGGAGACAGTTGTCTACTTTTCCCCACTTCCTTGCCCCTTATTCAGAAATAATATGGTGCATTTCCCTAGGCAGCCAGCAGGTGGAGTGTAAGCTCCTTTTACATGTTTAACAGGCCAATTAGTCTTTTTTTTAGTTAATTGGTAACATTGGGTTCCTTTGGAGTACTCAATATAAAATGTTTTTAAAGTTTAAATTCATGATACTGCAGCTATACTGCCTTTAAATTTATTATACAAGAAGGTGACTTTAACTAATGCTGGACTCTTAAGATATACAATAATTCAGCTCTGTATTTATTAAACCATGTTTTATTTTTCTTAATTTTTTTAATAAAATTACAACATATCAGAAAAGTACATGTGACAAACATACATAACAAACATAATTTAACAATATAGCATCAGAATCCAACAAACATCCTAAAATAAAACCAGTTACAGGCCCAAAACCTGGTGCCTTTAGACATATCGCATTGCCCCTCAAGACTGAAAGAAAAAAAAAATAATATAAACACACCTAACAGTGGATATACCAATAGCGAAGGGCATCGTCAACTTGTGAATATATACATTAGAGCCTCTTATAGTCTGGACCCTTAATTGAGGTTGATAATTATTATTAATCATAAGCAGAAATATAACAATCAACAAAGTAGCCCTAGAGTGGGGCAGGACCAAAAATTCTATGACCAACATGTCTTAAATGTATAAGACATAATGTAAATAATGCATAAATGTAATTGAATCTGCGGGGATTCCATAAACCAGTCCCATGCGGACCATGTCAGCTTACATTGTTCTGTGCGGTCATTATCTTCTGCCCCTAGCATATCCATATGACGAAAACCCAATCTCTTATGGAAGGAACCCTTACTTGTTTCCAAGATCGCAGGATAAAGGCCCTAGCGGCCGTGAGTGAGAAAATGGCGTAGGAGGCCTTTCTTATTAAGTTTAAGAGAGCCCGGGATCATTGAAAGAAGTGTCATTTTGGGAATATTCGGGACCGAGGACCCGGTACACATATCATACAAATGGATTACTGACTCTCAAAACTGAAATATAAGTGGGCATTCCCACCATATGTGAAGTATTGTTCCTCTTTGTGTATGGCAGCGCCAGCATCTATCGGACTGTTGAACGGAAATACGATGTAGGTCCACTGGACAACAGTACCATCTAGATAGAACTTTATAGTTTGTTTCTTGGGCTTTACACATCAGTGCAAGTTTATATGTAAGTACGAAGGATTTCTCCCACTCCTCATCTGTTATCGACCCTCCCAAGTCACTTTCCCAATATCGCTTCTATATAGGAGGGGAAAAGCTAGAGTCCCCAATTAGCAGGCCATATAATACCGAGATTACAAACAAATGATGTTAGCTGTCTATATGAAAACCACAAAACCATCCTACCAGTATTAGGTGTATTCAGGGAGGAGAGGAGGAACCTGGCCATTGAGCAATATATCCTTAAGATATCGGTCATCCTAGCCCAACCAGGATAGAAAGTTAGATGTACCCATGGCTGGCAGGAATGCCAGGCTATCAAATAAAGGTATCATGGGACCAGGTTTTGTAGATAAAGAGCCTGATTTATTAGAAACATTTCAAACATGTAGGAGATCAGAGGTGAGCTTAGGCAATGGGGCAGTCTGAGATTAAAGGGAACAATCCACCCAAGGTATGGACTTAAGGTCAATTGGTGGAAGGGAGTTTTCTATCCTCACCCATTCTTTAGAGTCACTATTATGGAACCAATCCACCACTCGAACTAAGACCGATACCCAATAATAAAAACATAATATCAGGAACCCCTACCCCTCCTCTGACCTTCGGTTTGGCCAATATACGAAGTGCCAACTGGGGGCGCCTCGACTGCCACAAAAAATGGCGCACTAGACTGCAATTTATGTAAATAATTGGCCGGTATAGAGATTGGAACTGTTAGAAACAGATACAATAACTTTGGAAGTATATTCATTTTAAGAGTGTTGACCTGTGCAAAACAACCAAGCGGTAGAGAGGTATATTTCTGGAGTTCAGATTGGGGTTTACTATAAATGGGGGAGTAATTGTAGGAGAACAAGTTGGAGGGGTTGGAGGTTATCATCACACCTAAATATCTAATCACCTCTTTGCATATTCTAAATGACCCTTGTCCTGTTCCATTCTGAATATAGAAATAATTGGACAGAGAACCATTAACCCTCACTCGAGCCCTTGGTGAGAAATAGAGTGCTGATATTCTCGCAATCATAGTAGGACCAAGACCTACTTGCCTTAGTGATGAGTACAAGAATTGCCAGCTGACTCTATCAAAGGCTTTCTCCGCGTCAACCGAGAGTAGGCACATACGGGTACGGGTGGCATGAGCATATTGAGACAATAGAATAGTTTTAATGGTATTATCTCTCACCTCGCTCTTATATATAAATCCTGTTCCTTATGAATTAAGGATGGCATGTAATGGGATAACCTATTTGCTATTATTTTAGAAAACAAAATTAACATCCACATTTACCATGGATTTAGGTCTGTAGTTAGAGCATGCGGGTGCAAACCACGCGCCAATAGCCTGCCACATTTATCGCCATACTGATAAACCAGTTTACGGAAGCGGTATCTGTAGCCATAAAAATTCAAGCAGATGCGTCCTAACTGCTGTCAGTTCCAAAAATACATCAAGGGGCCATATTTTGCTTATGCAACTGCTCCAGCAAGTGTATCTTATCAGACGTAAGTTTGATGTCCTGAGTCCTAATCTTCTTAAGTCTAGCTCCGTGCTGTATTAGGACCCCCCTAAGGACCGCTTTCATAGCTTCCCATTGCGTGGTGGTGTCTGAGAAATTATCCCTTAGGAAATTAGCTATCATATCTAGGACTGCTGCAGCACATGGAGAGTCCTTGAATAATGAGTTATTACACTTCCAGGTCCATTTGCTAGGTCCTGCTTGCGGGTGTTGGAGAGTCAGCGTCACCGAGAAATGATCAGACCAGGGGCAAGAATCTATCAGTTGGGTGCCAATCAAGTGCTGGGTGACTCACTAGTATATAGTCAATGCGAGAATACATCGAGTGCAAGTGGGAATAAAAAGTATAATCCCTAGTGGTTGGGTGAAGTGTGCGCCAAATGTCCATTAACCTAAGCTCATACAGTTTGGATTGGAAAGAGTTTAATTTAGAGTAGGACATAGAAGTTTTCCCAGAGGATGTATCCAGATGGGGGTCAAGTACAAAGTTTACATCACCTCCCACTATGATAGTGCCTTCAGCCACTCCTTTTAACATTTACAAATATTGAGAAATGACCGTTGTGGGTTGCTGATTAGGTGCATAAAAGGAGGGGATAGTTAACGTTAAGGAATAAATATCTGCCCTGTGGGTCAGAATGGGTGTCTATTTGAACTGCTAGCAATTTAGAGAATTGCTATAGAGACTCCTTTCATTTTAAAATCGGGGTTAGAGATATGGAACCAAGTAGGATAATATTGGTTACGGAGAGCTGGGATCCGGTTTGTCTGAAAAAATAATATTTGTATTCTAGCTTTAGGTTGGGCATATAATAGTTGGGAACGCTTGTTGGGGCTATTAAGGCCCTTGGTGTTGGGAGAATGAAATTTCAAAACTTGTGGATGTGTAGTGGGTGGCGACATGAGGATAAGGAAAGGGAAAGGGGTCACCAGACAGGCGAGATGGGGTAACTTCTCGCTTGTGGGGTGAAAACTAAGGTGGGATCAAAATGTCCCAAACTACCGTCCGAAGTAGATGGTGGGCCTATGTGGGAGGAAGTGTCGGTCTGTGGCAGGAGGAGGTGAAAAGTCAAATCTAATCCTGCCCGGGGGAATCCGTAAGACCAAATGTATACAAAAAATATCAAACCAACATACCACAGCATTTAAACAACATCAATAAAAGACCATAAGAAAAACCAAACATGGGGCAAGAAAGATAAAATCAGAGATCCCAAAAGAAGCTTCCGAGACTTTAACTAGGTAGGTATATACTAATCAACATCAACGCATGCACATGAATCAGGTGGGCCCAAGGCCTACCAAAGCATGTAGGGGAGGAGGATGGGGCATTTTACACAACATCTATCCACTGGTAATCTCGGTAATATCCGCTCAAAAAATTGGTGGTTGAAATGCCAACTAATGGCTCTACTAAATTTCTAGGATGCCAGTGGAGAGAAATATTAAGGAACCAAAAGAGTATACAAATATGAAAGAAAAAGCCATATCTACCAATACTGGAACCCGAATGTTCAAAAGGTAGCCACTCTTGTCCATGTTGCTGATTCTAATAACAAAAACACTGCGAAAAAATAGGATAGGAGGGACTTGGGAATCATGCTGTTCAGTAGAGTATAAAAACACATTTCAGAATGGTGAACAGGGGAAAGCTTCCAATACTGGCAAACGATAAACAGAGCTGGAGTGTGATTATGGGTATCCAGTCACACCCACATTGTAAATTCCAGTAGTGAAATTGCGGCGACTGTCTATTGATATGGAATCAACAAATTAAGTAAAATTGAGATGTTTTCAGCAGGATTTAAAGATGTCATGAAGGGGATGGCTCTTCCTGGAGGCCAGAACCAGCCATATGATCCACTACGGCTTCTGGAGGTATAGGAGGTGTAGAAAGTAAGAGATGTTGCACATCATAGGAAGAAGCTACAGAGGGGCTTCTATGTAGGGAAGGCATTGCTGATGGCCATTCCAATAGAGTAACAGGAGGAAGCTACAAATCCATCAGTAGCTGAGGAAGATCCGTAGGAGATCGATAAATATGAATTTTGCCACCTTTGCGTATAATCAAGTGAAATGGATAATCTAATCCCCATCTATTGGGTATTTCCTTCTTTCAGAATCGCAAGTAGAGGCTTGAGGGCACGCCGTTGATCCAATGTAAAATTGGACAAATCTGATAGCAATTGAAGGCATGCACCTGCATATTTAATGGGCTCTGCATCTCTAGCTTTGCGCATAATATTTCCTTGGTCCTGTAAAAATGAGTCCTGCAAAGCACATCCCTCGGTCGCTGGGGATCTTTACTCCGTGGGCCTAATGTCCTGTGGAGTCTATCAATCTCTAGGTCCACATCGGGGGGTGCCCCTAACAGGGAGGCAAAAATAAAACAAACTGCAAAATGGAGACCTGAGTTAGGAGCAGATTCTGGAAGCCCCCGTATGCAAATATTGTTGCGCCTGCTACGATTTTCTGCATCATATTGGAGTAGAAATACCATATTAAGTTGAGCTTCATGTCTTTCAAGTATGGTACTGTGGGTTGCCACTTGATTAGTAAGATGCAACAGGCATTTTGCAACAAAAGCATGGTAACTGTAACTTGCTGTATAGAGCGCTGCATAGCCTGGAACTCTGATTTACAGCTCACTTCCAACCTGCCAATACTTTGTTCTAAATCATGTCTAGTGGGTAGGGCCCTAAGGTGAGCCCTCCAGTCCAGTTACAGAAGAATTCATGGAGAGAGATACCTTTTCTATAGAAGCAGGGGTAGTCGAGCTCCAGGTTAGAGAGTTGGAAATGCTGGCCGTATGAACATGAGCCTCTATTGTAGTCCCAATAGCAGCTGTAGCTGTGAAGAAGCTGCTGGTCAGCTTGCCGAGCAGCTGCACTCCTATTGCTTCAGTCGCGGCCTGTGATAGCTGTAACTTGCTGTATAGAGCGCTGCATAGCCTGGAACTCTGATTTACAGCTCACTTCCAACCTGCCAATACTTTGTTCTAAATCATATCTAGTGGTTAGGGGCCTAAGGTGAGCCCTCCAGTCCCAGTCATCCTCACCTGTTACAGTAGAAGTCATGGAGGGAGATACCTCTTCCATGGAAGCAGGGGTAGTTGGGCCTGGATTGGAAAGTTGGGGATGCTGGCTGTATGAAGATGAGCCTCTACTGTAGCTGTGAAGGAGCTGCTGGTCAGCTTGCCGGGCGACCGCACTCCGATTGCTTTAGTCGTGGCCTGTGGTAGCTGTAACATGCTGTAAAGAGCGCTGCATAGCCTGGAACTCTGATTTACAGCTCGTTTCCAGCCTGCTGATATTTTGTTCTAAATCATATTTAGTGAGCCCTCCAGTCCCAGTCATCCTCACCTATTACAGAAGAAATCATGGAAAGAGATACCTCTTCCATAGAAGCATAGGTAGTCGGGCTCTGGATTGGAAAGCTGGGGATGCTGGTCGTATGAAGATGAGCCTCTAATATAGCCCCAATAACAGCTATAGCTCTGGAGGAGCTGCTGGTCAGCTTGCCAGGCGGCCAAGCTTCTTTTGCTTCAGTTGCGGCCGTGTAGTTTACTAGAGGCTGCAGCTTTGTGGCCTGGTCCCTCACAGAGGGGGTGCCGGGGGAAAACAGGCTGTCGAGCCCGCCTGCTGCACTCCCGCTGCTGGCGGGTTGATTCTTCTGGTTCCCCTTCCTTGGTGCAACCCTGGCATTGGTGTAGAACAGGAGGAACAACCCTGTAGTACCATAACTCACCCAACTGCTTTGTGATTCCACTAAGTTTAAACAGAAAACCCTGAAATGACAGCTTCATGACAGCAAAATAATCAACTTCAGCAAGGACAAAGGATTTCTCAGCTCCCAGCACTGCCTCTCACACACTATATTGGCACAAATGGGGTAAAGTGGGTTGGATGATCATTGTAGTCTATCTGAAAGTAAAAAAGTTTAGCTCGAGGAATTTTCTGCGGATTTTAATGCTTGTTGTTTGGAAGTCATAGTGTGGTAAAAAATTAGACTAATTGCTTTTAGGACAGAAGAGTACTATCTACAAAAATGCCAAAAGAATGCCATAGTTGGAGTTCAACTTTAACACAACATGTTTTTCAGAAGTGTTATTCCTTTGCTGTTAAATCATTTATCTCTTCTCATTCCAGTGAACCCATGCTGCTATTTCCCATGCCAGCACAAAGGTGTGTGCGTGAGATTTGACCTGGACAAATACGAATGTGACTGCACTCACACCGGGTATTATGGAAGAAACTGCACTATCCGTAAGCTATGAAACTGACGTCTTTATCATATCAAACAGTCGTTTCCTGTAATGGAATAGAAACTCTTGAGAAACTCAGCAGTTTTGGAAAGAACAGTTAAATACTGCTGCGTTCTGCAGGGCTGGTGGATGAAACTAGAATGTTTTTTTTACAGAACATGGATAATGTAAAGAAAGGGCTATGAGATGCTTTATTTTGTGTTAAATCAGAATTCAGGGGATGAAAAAAATATTCATGTTTGCAGTAGTTTCCCGCTCCCATAATAAGGGTAAACTACTTGTTTTGGCTGGAAAAAAATAGTATATTTATTTCATTTTCCTGCAGACTTCCTCCTCTTTGTGCAACCGTTCCTCCAATGTCTGCTACCATTGCTGGCAAACAGGTGTGGGTCTTTAATGTAATCCCAAAAAGTGTAGGACCAGCAATCCTGCATTGTATGGGAAGTCTTGAACCCACATCCCAGGATCTCAGGCACTGTATTACCTTATCCTTCATGGCCCAGGTGAAAAGAGACCTTAAAGTGGGAAGGGATTTTTCCTTGCCAAAGTTCAGCTTTAAAAGTCATACTAATTATTTTATTGGAAAATATGTGAAGGTTCTTTGCATTGCATTTCATTGCATTGCATTTCTTTGCATATGTAATCCTTCTTGCTTTCTTTCCCTTCCTTTTTTTCTTTCTTTCTCCCTCATTTATCCTTTCCTCCTCTTCCTTCCTCTTTGTCTTCCTCCAACTTTTCTTTTCTTCTCCTTTCCTTTTCTTTCATTTGCTTTTCCTTTCTTTCTTTGCTCTTCTTCTTACTCTCACTTTAATTCTCTTTCCTTTGTTCTTTTTCTCTTTATTCTCCTCCCTCTTTATCTGTCTCTCTTTTTGCTCCCCCTTTCTCTCTTTGCGATCTTTCTTACTTCTTACTGCTATCTTTCTTTGTTTTTTTCTTTCTCTCTTCTCCCTCTTTGTCTTCTCTTTCTCCTATTGCTCTCACTTTCAATGTTCTCTCTCCTTTTTGTCTCTCTCTCTCTCTCTCTCTCTCTCTTTCTTTCTTTGTTTCTGTCTTTCTTTCCTCCCTCTCTCTTCACTCTCGTTTACATTCACTGTCTTTTATTCATCTTTTTTTCTCTCTAATTGTCTGCCTTCCTCTTTTCTTTTCATTTCATTTTCTTTATCTTTCCCTCTCTCTCTTTCTTCTTTTTTCTTTCTTTCTTCTCTTTCACTCTCTTCACTCCCATTTACATTCTCTGTCTTTTATTAATATTTTTTCTCTCTCTCTTTGTCTTCCTTCCTCATTTCATTTCTTTTCATTTCCTTTTCTTTCTCTCTTTTTGCTCCCCTTCTCTCTTCGCTTTTGCTTTCAATCTTTCTCCTTTCTTCTCTCTCTATTTTACTCTGTCATTGTCTTTTTTCCTCTTTTATCCACTCTGCTTTCTCACTTTCATTCTCTTTCCTTTCTTCTCTCCTTCTTCCTCAGTTATCTGTTTCTCTATCTCTCTATTTCCTCTTTCCCTCCTTTTTTAGTTTTTGCTGTTTCACTTTTTTTCCTTTTTCTCTCTTTCAGCTTTTAAGAATGTCCAAGGGCCATATAAAAAAAAAAAAAGAAAAAACTGCATGTGGCCAAAAAAAACCAAACCCCACCTCTCCTATAAACCCGGTAGTATGCAAACAATAAACATGCAATCTCAGGCTGTAGCATTGCTGACATATTTTTGGCTCTGACTTTCCATGCACATGTAATAAAACCCCTAAAGAATAATCACCAAATGTTTTACTTGACCTCTCATTCACTCTCAATAAATCTTCTCTGGCAGTCATTTTAAACACACTTGATATTAAGTAGGTATTGGAGAAACACATCTGCCTGTCACTGTTTATTTATATGTCAGAGAGGAAGGTTGGATATTGAGATAAACAGCCTGTAGGCATACATCCTCTGACACCATTAGGAAAAATGTTAAGTTTATGATGATCTCCCATTCTGAGGGATGATTTTGCATTAAAACATTTGCGTAGCACCTACCTGGATCGGTGCAAAATCTATACACATTTGAAGAAGGTTGGGGTCCTGGGCGATTGTCCAGTTTATTGTGCCCTAAAACTGACCCTGATCAAGGTGAGATGACCTTGTGACACTAGTAATGGTATTTATTATTACAAAGTATTTATATAGCACCAACATATTACACAGCACTGTACAAAGTCCATAGTCATGTGACTAGCTGCCCTACAAAGAAGCTCACAATCTAATGTCCTCCCATAGTCATATGTCATTATTACAGTCTAAGGTCAATTTTGGGGGTAAGCAAAGTAACCTAACTGCATGTTTTTGGAATGTGGGATGAAACCAGAATACCTGGAGGAAACCCCCACAAACACAGGGAGAACCTGCAAACTCCATGCAGATAGTGTCCTGGCCGAGATTTCAACCTGGGACCCAGCGCTGCAAAGGCCAGAGTGCTAACCACTGAGCCACTGTGCTATCCATGGGTATTTGGGTATTTAGGTATTTAGAACATGGCAGAGATGACTAAATGAAGGAAATTTGAGTTCAGGTTTGCTTTAAATAGTCTTTCATAGGAAAATATGTATGGGGAAGCTCCATGATTTTGAACACTACAAAGGCCAGCCTACATGGATGTAGGGAAGTGACACAAGGAAGTGTCTCTTTAGTGGCCAATTAACATTTTTTCAGCATCTAACAGCTAGAAGTCTATTGGTACCAGCTGGAAGTTTATTGGTACCAGATGGAAACTTGTTGGTACTAGCCAATCAGCACTTGACTAAATTTAGCAAATGAAACGATTTGCACAATTATGAGGAGTACCAAAGGAATGTGTATTGAATTTATTGTACTGTTTTTCTCACGCTATGGAAACACTCATAACCATACTTCAATTATTCAAATATAAAGATATTGGTGGATTAGAAGAACACAACTATTAATAAAGCAATTTATGACAGATGATGGACAAAGATCAAAAAAACAAACAAAAACCCTACAATGGACAAAGCCCTACACTGCTTTCCATATCTGTTTGGAAAACTATGGTTAATTAGGAAATACCCCTATATACAGTAATTTAACTTTTATGGCTTTTCTAAAACTTTTTGACTTTGAAGGAACCTTGGAAAATTGTAGTGTCCTTCTACACTGGTGCTCATTGCAGTAAAGAACTGACCTCTGCACTGGCACTGCAGTAGTGACTTACTATAGATGTTAGTTATATCAGAGATAAAGCTACCACTGCTCAAACAACCTCTAGGATTTCACGGAACCCTGGTTGAGAAAGCTTAGACTAGAACAGTCATTCTCATCCGAGGTCTCATTGTCCAATTGACCTCTACGGTTCCTTCAGAGGTTGCTAGAGGTTCCTTAAATCTTGATGATGCCTAAATAGTTATTGTTCCAACACCACCTGGTAGAGCCATCTGCATGGCACCTGTAGATATTTTTTAGGTATGTACAACTGTAATAGAGATTTCTTCCCACTGGCCACCAATGTAAGAGAATTTTATTCGCATTGACTCTCAAAAAATTGGTTTTAGTAGGGGTTCCCTAAGACTTGAAAAATATAAGGCTTAATGTTGAGGTTATAAGGATTATTGCATTATTGTGTTGCATTATAAAGGTAAAGAATGGCTGGGCTGGAAGATGTTCCCAAAAATTGGCCAAATTTGGTACCCATAGCTAACCATTCCAGATACTGTAACATAGAATCATTGAACCGTCCTTCCAACATAGACATTAATGTATCAATTTTTCAAAAAGAATCTATTATGAATACAATACTTCTCTGATAATTAATTTAGAATTCTCCATTTTTTTCCTTTATACAGCTGAATTGTTGTCCAGAATTCGTGAATTCCTGCGTCCAAGCCCTTCATTTTATCACTACATCTTGACCCGCTTCAAGTGGTTTTGGGATTTAATAAATGCTAGTTTTATCCGCGATACCATTGTTAGGCTCGTTTTAACAGGTAAGATGTCTCGAGGCCCATTTAGGCTGAACTCCAGGCAAATATAATGGACACAAAATGAATGGATCTCCATAATTATTCTTACATCATTATATGGATGAATTAAATATTAGCAATGTAATAGCCTCCAGTGAATGATTACCCCCCTAATGGATAATTCCTACCAAGCAAAACCTGGGTTCCTCCACAGGGTGCTAGGGGTTTCTTAAAATCTAGTACAATGATCTTAAAATGGATAATTACTACATAGTTCTGGGGCCAACACCACTTGGTTGAGCCAGCTGGATGACCTCTATTACTTCCTTTATGGATGCCTGATAACCAAGGCCCAACACCAGTTGCCACTTTTTTCAACTATGACATTATAGAAACAGCAACCAGGAATCTAAAAGTGGGGAACAAAAATGGGAGCTCAAAGGTGTCCTCAATAGAAGGTTCTGGGAGTGTTACATCACAAAAAGACACTTTAAACATTTGCACACCTAACCTTGTAACACTTCGGAAGGGCCCTTTTTTTTCAGGGGGGCGCATTGGCTTTATTTGAACGTTCCCCATTGGGTTGGAGGTTGACATTATAGAGTTTATTTTATTTGCTCAAGAATCATTATCTGAACATTACTTTTTGTATCCTTTGCAGTGCGATCAAATCTGATACCCAGCCCCCCTACGTATAACTCGGCCTATGATTACATTAGCTGGGAGGCATACTCCAATGTAAGCTACTTCACGCGAGTTCTACCCCCCGTGCCTGATGATTGTCCTACACCAATGGGAACCAAAGGTAAGAAATCTGCATAGTACATTGACAGTAGGTATTCAGGTATTCAGTAGGTATTCTGTATTCAGACAATTTGTATGTTTTTTTTATATTTTATAGTATTGGCACTTCAACTGAAGCTTCAGATATTTTTTTTTCTTATGGTGTTGAGTCATCTCAAGTGCCCCAATCATTTGGTCAAATTCGGGGCTGGAAGGTTTACAGGGTCATCCAACCTTTTTTCCAGTGGCCAGGCAGTCAGAGACATCCCCTGTAGCCCGTCGGACTGACAGCCATCCTAATATAGCTGTCCAGTGACACCTAGTCCCTTTGAATGTAATGTGTAAAGAGGGACAGTTTCTCCAAATTAGGGAGAGTTGGGAGATATGAAGAGGGACGGTCTTTCTAAATCAAGGACAACTGTGTAGTATATAAATCAGGGGCAGTTGTGGGGTATGAAGTAGGACAGTCCCTCCAAATCAGGGGCAGTTGGGAAGTAAAAAGAGGGACAGTTCCTCCAAATCAGGGGCAAGTGGGAGGTATGAAGAGGGACAGTGCCTCCAAATCAGGGGCGGGTAGGGGGTATGAGGAGGGACAGTTCCTTCAAATCAGGGGCAGTTGGAAGGTATGAAGAGGGACAGGCCCTGCAAATCAGGGGCAGGTGGGGGGTATGAAGAGGAACAGTCCCTCAAAATAAGGGGCAGTTGGGACGTATGAAGAGGGACAGTCCCTCCAAATCAGGGGCAGGTGGGAGATATGAAGTAGGACAGTCCCTCCAAATCAGGGGCAGGTGGGGGATATGAGGAGGGACAGTCCCTCCAAATCAGGGGCCGGTGGGGGGTATGAAGAGGGACAGTCCCTCCAAATCAGGGGCAGGTGGGAGGTATGAAGTGGGACAGTCCCTCAAAATCAGGGGCAGGTAGGGGGTATGAGGAGGGACAGTTCCTTCAAATCAGGGGCAGTTGGGAGGTATGAAGAGGGACAGTCCCTCCAAACTAAAGTTGGGAATGATAATGCTTATATTGCTCTGAATTCTATTTCAAACTACACATTTTGACTCTCTTACGATTAGTTAGTGCTCGGAGGTGGCAAGATGTCCTCTGAGTCAACAATTTAGATCACTGTGAGTGGGCAGTCCGGTCTGCCAGACGTGTCTGTGCAATGATTGCTCATTTCTGTGAGTCATTTCTGTTTGATTTAAATTGTTATGAAAGAGGAATTCCATTAAGCTCAATTTGTATCTCAGTGGAAACAAAAGCCATTCCATAAATAACAGGGAACCCTATAACCCTTTCTAACAAAAGAAACAAAAAACTGGAAACATTTATAAGTGATGTGTTTCTGCTCCTACTGAGCTCACTGCATGACATTTCATTTAAAAAAAAATATTGTTATAACCTTTTCAATTCTTTGTTACATCTCAGTGCTGCTGATCCCACTTCCTGTCTACTTGCACCTTAGCAATGTCTACATGGAGTTTTTCCAGAACAGGTTTCCTGATGGTGACAACAGTAGACCAGGTCATCTATCAGTATTTGGGACTCATTGTGGCCCTTGTAGACTAGAGTTGCCCCCCTAGTAGACAGTGATACCTGATGGCCCCTTTAAAATTGACCCCATGTAGTCAGGTTCTAGTCTGCACATTATCTGTTCATTTGCAGCATAATCTTTGTAATTTCTTTATTCATTTGCTTTGAAGCCCAATCTCATATTTTTTGCTTGGTATACAGTGTACAGACACCATGCTGGAGAGCCAGACCGCTGCTTGAGCACAGGGCTTAGTCAGCCACGCCCCCTGCATTGTACACCAATCAACAACACATGGGCATGCAGGGGGCATGTCAGACCTCTGCTTGATGTAAGAGCAGTGGTCTGGCTCTCCAGTGTGCTGTCAGTACAAGGCAGCTTTCTACAGTGTTAAGACGATAACAAAATAACCATATTGCAATTTTTATTATTGTAGTTATAAAACGCCAACAGACTATGTAGCAAAGTTCATAGTCATGTGACTAACTGTTCTTCCAAGAGCTCACAATCTAATGCCCCTATCATAGTTATATGACGGGGTAGGGATTATTTTGCTGGGATTCCAATATACTGTTTTTGGGGTGTGGAAGAAAACTGGACCACCTAGATTAAACCCATGCAAATGTCAGGAGAACATACAAACTCCATGTGGATAGTTTGCTGCTCAAGATTCAAAACTGGCACCTTAATGTTGCAGAAGCAAGCACACACACCACTAAGTCAGCATGCTAAATGTATAACAAGTAAAAAATGTTTGGACAGGAAGTCAATCATGGGCCTGAACCATCTCTAGCTTATACTACAAGGTTTCCTCATTCACACGTCATTCACACACAGAGTTGGGTGATGAGTAATATTAAAGGTCTCTGTATCCAGAATTCAATGATGACACCAGCTGCCGTGCATTCATATTTCTCACTTTTGGGGATTATTACTTCTTTCCTGGAAATGTGGAAACCATTTCCAGATCATTAGAGCATGACCTAATGAAAAAAAAATGTGATGGCGTTATTGGAAGTCAGAGTAAACCAGAGCCATTTATTACGCCTTATCTCAGTTATGGTGAATGTGTTTGTTGACTTTATTCCGACCCAGGAATCTGCAGATACTTGTGCAGCGCATTCCCAAATGAGACTGCAAGGTGTGGGAGCCTCCTATACACTGATGGGTGGATATCCTGCATAAATCTTTTCACTCAAGATTCACTATAAATATACAATTTTAAGAAATCGGAATTAAAAAATGTATGAATCAACTTTTTTTAATTTTGTAATTTATTCCAAAGTGAAAAATGTGTGAATTGTAAATGCTTTTATTTGCTATTTTTGAGAATTGATTTTTTTTATTTGACATCTGCTAGATATATTCCAGATGTATAAATGGTGTGTCGAGCCTTATAGGGTATTTATAGTGGAGAATCAGCAACATATTCTGGCGGGGAATGGACTTGGAAGATTCTTAACCAGAGATTGTTGCTAAATGTCAAATTGAACACTAGACGTCTTAGAGTCCATTTTACTTTAAAAGTAACCGCAGTCTGTGTAGAAAAGCCTGGCATTCTGCAGGACCCTTGCTCTCCGTATGGACAAGATTGGGAACCAATCTGTTGCGCTGCATTCACATGTGCTTACATAATGATAGATGGAAAGAGCAAGATGGACAGAGAGTTACCGCTAGCTATGTTGCATGCCCACCTCAAGGTGCCAGCAGGGTTCAGACAATCCAAGATGCTCTTGCTAATTATAGCTGCATTAAAGATGGAGTGTGCACAAGGACATGTTTCACATAAAAATGCTTGATCTTTGTGAAACCAGTTGGGTTTTCATAACTTTCCTGAAAAACCTATGAAGAGCAAGAGCAATTCATATTGTAATGTGTAGACCAGATACAGTCTAAGGCCCATGGTGAGCAGAAGGTTGACTTCAAGGTTGACTTACACTAGCTAACCACAGGCTGGTGAAATTGATGTATGCAGACAGAAAGCAAAGGAGATTTGCAGAACTGAGCTCAAGTTCTGTTAGCCAGCTCTCTCCTTCTACCAACAGGGCAGGGTCCTCTCCTCCTGTATCACTGTCTGTATTAGTCTGTCATTTGCAATCCCTATTCATTGTACAGCGCTGCGTAATATGTTGGCGCTATATAAATCCTGTTTAATAATAATAATAATAATAATAATACTGCTCATCATCACACAAACCGGCATCTAAATTCTGCTGTGCAGGGAATGCATGAGGCTGATAGACACATTCAGGTGAAACACTGCTTGCATATTAAAAAAAAGGAAAAGTGTTTTAATGAATATAGATCTGAAATAACTTGTAAATGTTTTTTTTTTTTTTTTTTTTGGATTCAGAATCTATTTGCTGATGTTTTCTTCAATTCAATGTAATATGTATTTATCTTTATAGGAAAGCTGGAACTGCCCAACTCTACATTGCTGGTGGAGATGTTCCTTAAAAGGCGCCAATTCATCCCCGACCCCCAGGGCAGTAACCTCATGTTCGCCTTCTTCGCTCAGCATTTTACGCATCAATTTTTTAAGACGTTCGGAAGGATGGGGCGCGGCTTCATCAAAGGATTCGGTCATGGGGTAAGTTGCACTTTGGTTTCTCCGCATTCCACTTTAGATATCTGCTGTGGATGAAAAACATTTCTGCAAGAAGCAATTAATCATGGGAGAGGAGTCTTGATATCACTTAGTGAGCAGACCTCCCTGTTAGTGCCTGTTGGAAGGTCTGGTGTAGGGTGATTCTGCTTATATTGGCGGCTGCCAGGTACGGTTGAAGCTCCAAAGTCTGGCATGCAGTTAATTAGCAAAACCTGGGTTTTGACTGCTAAGATAAAATCTAATTAGTGTTGTAGAAGGTAAGCCAGAGAATGCTTCTCATTCCTAGAGCTCTTTCAGGAAATGCTTAGGGTACTCATGGACAACCTTTATAGCATTCCAAGTTCCTGCACCCCCTGCTATTCTGTCAACTGAAACCCAATTTTCCTTCATTTAAAAATGGACCTGCCTATGGAAGTTGGATTGTTGAAATCCTGCCATTTTTAGAGTAGAAATGGTCACAGGAGACCAATGTGGGGGACAGGAGGCCATTTATAACAGGGAGCACCCATACTATTCATACAAATTGGGGCACCCCATGGAGAAGAGAGAGTTTGATGATTCAAAGAGTGATGTGACTTTGACTGGTTACATTACAAGAACCATCGGGTTCCTCCACAGGGTCCCTTGAGCTGTTGCTAATTGACTATTCGTCAGATCGTGCCTGCCGTGTTTTGGGCCCAACACCACTTGGAAGAGCCATTGGTTTGATACAAGTAATCTTTTTAAGAATCTATAACGGTGGCATTTTGAACCACCACCTTGTTCACTCAATGAACAATGTAATTAGGGTTTTTTTCAGGGACCACCAAAAATTACATTTTACAGGGGTTCTCTAATACCTGATTAATATTGTATAAATTATTTTAGGGGTTCCTCTGGAGTAAAAAGGTGGAAACATTATGCCATAAAACGTCACTGAGTTACTGGGGATCATCACGTTCTAGATGGAGGTACCCAGCAGCAGTTTTGAGGCTGTTGGATATCTACCAAATTGTGCAAAAAAATGTCTAAAACTAATTAAAATGCACATTATCTTTTAGAAATAATGGTTTGATGAGAGGGCCTTTTTGTCCCTTTTATCCCTCTTATCCCTTATCCCTGAACCAAAAACAAAATTAAAGGGTTGGCTGGGCTTTTACTTTAAAGTTCATTTGGAAATGAAGAATAACAGTAAATGTGTAGCAGCAGGAAAAACATGAAAAGTAATCACAGCTGTGCTTATACTGTGTGCATGTTTTATTATAATAAAACGTTTCCTGTAAGGAGTATTAAGTCACCAATAACAGCCAAATGTCTCGTCCAGCTTATTCCTGTTACATTTTATTTACCCTAAAATCCATTCATTTCCTCTTGGTTTTAATGCAGTAGCTGAGATTTGCTTCAATGTTCTAGCAAAAAGCATAACATACATTCGTGCAAAAACACAGAAATTCGCAACAATGGAAGTATTCATACAGATTGAATATACAATGTGGTATCAACAGGCATGCTGTTTACAGTTCTCAGAGGAGCTCAGAAACACTGCAGTCTAATGCAAACACCATAGTCACCGTCCAATATCCTCACATAGTCACAGTCTAATGTCCCACCATAGTCACAGTCTAATGGCCCCACCATAGTCACAGTCTAATATCCCCACCATAGTCCCAGTCTAATGTCCCACCATAGTTCCAGTCTAATGTCCCACCATAGTCACAGTCTAATGTCCCACCATAGTCTCAGTCTAATGTCCTCACCATAGTCACAGTCTAATCACCATAGTCACAGTCTAATGTCCTCACCATAGTCACAGTCTAATGTCCTCACCATAGTCACAGTCTAATGTCCTCAAAATATTCTTAACACGGTATTTCAAATTTGAGTGAAATGGAAAACATCAGTGATGAAAGCTAAATATTTATTGCTGTTCTCTAGCTGGGTAAAGAGGTCATGTAATTAACAAATCCTATTTTCAGCATAATGTCGATATAAATATCTCAATGTCAGTGGTGCTGAAACCCCATCCAGCTCATCATTATTAATGTGTCCACTCCTCTGTATAATTCTGACATAAATTACCAATTACTTTAGATTTATTAATTTTCTTTGTTTTGTCTGTTTGTCTACACATATCAGGCAGGGGGGCATATTCATTTTCTTTCCCATCAGCTAATTCTGCATGTTGATCAGATCGCAATCTGTTTCATAGGTTGACCTCAGCCATGTCTATGGGGAGACTCTGGAACGTCAGTATGCACTTCGACTCTTCAAAGACGGAAAGTTAAAGTATCAGGTGTGTGAATTGAGACATACCTAGTGAATCTATTTTAGTTCATCTGTGTGTATCATAGACAGGTACCACATCAAGTTACTCCTTTAACTATGTAAAATCCCCCTGTGTGATCACACATTCCCCCTCCCAGACACTGCAGCTTACAGTGGGAGGGGTTTTTAGGGGTGTAAATCCTGGAAAACAGTGGGTGTGGCTGGGTGTGGCCAAATGGTGATTGACAAGCTGCCAATGCAGCAATGCTGATAGCTACTCTCCAAAACATCTTCTCCTATTATAGTGCAAGCAGGATGAGTCTAACAACAGTGACAACTCTGCATGGAATTCAGGTGCAATGCAGCATTGTTGTCACACCATCACAGCCAGCTGCATTGGATAGACTTCACTAACAGACCTAACAGATATTTGTGGGACTTTACTGGGTTGTGGCTAGGGGAAAACATATTTTTGTGGGAGGGAAAATGTATGGTGAGGCACTGCTCAGTCCCAGTTTAAGTACTTGATGTTGACTTGATATTGGCCCTTTTTAATCCCCTTAAAGCAGCACTAAGACTGGAAAAGGGCTAAGCAGCACAAAGAGACAAAGATCAGTGTGCTAACAGGGAACTTGCTGATTGAAGAGGAGAGAGCAGAGTGACAGAGAGATGACCTCAGAAGTCTGCTAAACAAAGAGTTGCGGAGTCCCAGGAGAGCTTAAACTATGTTTTAGTGGGTTTGGGTTGCCAAGCCTGTTATATTCAAGAGTATAGAGAAAAAAAGAAGAGAGAGAGCAGGCTTTTTGATGGCAAGGTACAACAATATAGTTTTAATGTTTTTTGTTCAAAATTAGCTCCTAACAGAGTCCAACTGAACACTATTGCATAACAAGATTCTAAATTAGTTTAGTGGTATTGCAAAATTATAGGTGGTCACATTCAGTATATATAATACAATCAAATCTCAAATTCCCCAACCCATTTCGCCATTAAGCTTCCTCGGGGGATTGCTTGAGATAACCGTAAATGTCAAACCACTTTGTCAAGGGGAGAGTAAAAACAAGTCAAGTGTCACCGTCACTGTACCCCAAATTAGGAATTTATGAATCTATTGGTCCAAGAGTCTCAAGAATGGTAAAACTCATGGACATCATTAGTGATCAATAAATAAGATTGAAGATTAAGAGCTTCAGAGGTATTGGAGAGAAGGTTTGTTCTTGGGAAATGCTTGTATTGAGTAATACTGAGATCAGTATCAAAGAATTCAGTGATCATAAATGATTCACCTTAGATGGTGTGTATGTAGCAGTCAGATGTAGATGATGTGAAAAATTTTTTTTTGGAGAAACGTTGGTGGTCTGAGTGGAGTAAGGCACGGGACGCTGACAGCCAAGCCGAAATTCCAAATTTGGGGTTCAGTGACAGTGACACCTGACAGATGTTTTTACTCTCACCTTTACATAGTGGTTTGACATTTACGGTTATCTCAAGCAATCCCCTGAGGAAGCTTAACGGCGAAACGCGTTGGTGAATTTGAGATTTGATTGTATTATATATATTGAATGTAACCACCTATAATTTTGCAATACCACTAAACTAATTTAGAATCTTGTGCAATAGTGTTCAGTTGCTATTTTCGAACACAAAACATTAAAACTATATTGTTGTACCTTGCCATCAAAAAGCCTGGTCTCTTTCTTTTTTTTTCTTTATACTCAAAAGTCTGCTACTTGTCCTTCACTCTCCAATCACAGGGCTGAGGTAAGTAGACACAGGTTAGGTATGTGGCTTTACCCCGAAAGCACCATATATCCGTTGTTTGGGGTAATAAAGTGGTACCGTAGATTTAGTATTACATTACAAAGTTCACTAACATTTGTCCATACCAATTTCTAACACAAAACTAACACAATGTGTTTCTTCATGGATTTTTTTGCACTTCAGATAATAAATGGAGATATGTATCCACCAACAGTGATCGAAGCTCCCGTTCACATGATCTACCCAGAGCATATCCCCAAAGAGAAGCAGCTTGCAATGGGGCAGGAGGTATTTGGGCTTCTGCCTGGATTAATGATGTACGCTACGATTTGGCTCCGTGAGCACAATCGGGTGTGTGATGTCCTAAAGAAGGAACATCCCACATGGGACGATGAGCAGCTCTTTCAAACCACAAGACTTATTCTCATTGGTAAGCCTCTGTGCATCTTCTAATTCAATGGAGTTCCTCAGTTGCTTTAAACACCATTTGTACTTTTACTAAATCTATTTAAGTCTTTTTTAAATATTCCAATAGAACTAAATTGAATATCAGTTGTTTGCAATCGAATCTAATCTGAATATCAACATTGAAACATTTTGTCTATCCTTGGAATCAAATAGTTAGTAAACTTGTAAAAAAAAAAAAGGTAATTTTTGCCCTTATAAGGAATTATTACAGTAAAAATGTGATATTTGTATGTTTATACTCCTTTTATCAATACATTGCTTTCATTTTATACATTCTTAAGCTGCACAATCTTTTCCAGTGACAAAGGACTGCACAAAGCAGGAACGAGTGCTGTACATACAGAACTGTTCTGCTCTATAGAGAGAGGGGAGTGGGAGAACGACGAAGCAGCACCCCGCTGTGCTCTTTCCCCCTTTCCTTGCAGTAGGATCGTTCTTCGTCCATTGTCCGAGGATTCGGACAGTCGTTCGGACGATGGGCGCTGTACACACACCAGATTCTCGTTCGATATCAGCCCTGAGCTGATTATCGAGCGAGAACCATTGGACATGTGTACGTAGCTTAATTCTCTTGCTCTGAACAAATAACTATTTAAGAGATCATTATCCTACATTTACCTAATTTAAGAAAGATAAGAAGAGAAGTGTGTTCCCCTTACTAGAGTTTAACAGTGAAGATTGAGCCACCTCTTTGATTAGTCTAAATTGAACATTCAAATCAAAGGAGGGAAAGAAAGAGGTTTTGGGCTTGCAGATAGTTTTGAGAAACAAAATTGTTGTATTTAAACACATTTAGTAAAGTAAACAAGTTTAGACAGATCTATACCTCATAACTGTTTGACACTTCACAGTATATGGGTAACAATGTACATACGTATATTCAAGGAATACAAAAAAAGGGTATTGAAGACCATGCTTAAAGTGTAATGAATCCAATGCGTTTCGCCACAAATGGGCTTCCTCAGGGATAATATAGTAAGCAAGCTTAACGGTCCCAGGTCAGGAACACTTTAAGTACTCTAAGCAGTTCTAGGACTGGGTGTGGGGGGATATAGGTGACCCCAAAAGAAAGATGGTTTCATCCAAACGTGCTTTAGAGCAAGTCAAAAGCAGGGACGGTCAATTAGCCCTCCCATTCCTGGAAACAGGAGTTGTAGATAGTTGCAAAGGTGTTGAAAGTATCAAAAAGCTCCAAAAAAAAAAGTAAGATGCTGCAAGCCAGTCCTAGAACTGATTGGAGTACTCAAAGTGTTCCTGACCTGGGGCCGTTAAGCTTGCTTACTATCATATCCCTGAGGAAGCCCATTCTGGGTGAAACGCGTTGGATTCATTACACTTTAAGCACAGTCTTCTTCATCACTCTTTTTTGTATTACTAAATGTGTTTAAATCCAACAATTTTGTTTCTCAAAACAAATCTGCGAGCCCAAAAACTCTTTCTTTCTCTCCTTTGATTTTAATGTTCATTTACCTAATTAAAAACCCTATATAGGCTCAGCTTGTTTTGTTAGCAATCTAATTTAAATTAATTTTTAACAGTCCCAAATTTTGATGTTTACGCCATTGTGCAGAGCTAGAAAATCACTTATTATTTTTAGGGTATTAGCCCAAAAAAGAAGGGGTAACACCTCTTTGACCTAGTTTCTTTTTTTGATTTTTCTTTTACTTGCAGGAGAGACCATAAAAATCGTCATCGAAGACTATGTCCAACATCTCAGCGGCTATTTCTTGAAACTGAAATTTGATCCAGAATTACTTTTTGGTGTGCAGTTTCAGTACCGTAACCGGATTGCTGTGGAGTTTAACCAGTTGTATCACTGGCACCCCCTAATGCCTGACAACTTCATCATTAAGGGTCAGGAATATAACTACAGCCATTTTATTTACAACTACACCATGCTGACAGACTACGGGGTGGAAGCCCTCGTGGAATCCTTCACCAAGCAAATTGCCGGAAAGGTAAGCAATGCATGGGTAGATTCCTTCAAAATGAAACCAAGGGCCAAACTTGCATGGGGTCTGATTCCTTAAAAATGGGACCCGAGACAAATAAGAAGTGGGCCCAAAATGCCCAACATTCCAGCTCCTTGCACCCCCTGTCTCTTCAAGAGGCTCGGAGAAGGTGGGTAGCTCAATTTGCCCTTTAAACTGTCCTTGCCCTTTGTATATTGTGTGGGGGTGTAAAAATGTAATCCATGGATGCGTTCACACGGCACGAGCTCTGCTCTATTTATAGACAAATTGGCCAAAAGGGAATAGGTGGGGAGCTTTTATTTCCTGTTGGCCAGGAAACATTATATAACACCTTGCTGGAAACAAACTGCATCCTATTCGGGTCTGTGGATGGTTCTGGGGCTGCGAAAGACGACCGGTTACAGCCAATGACGTAATGGTGCACGCAAGTGAGCTTGAGTGAATTGAAAGCTCCCTGTAGTTTATCTCCTCTTTGATTGGTGGAAATACCCAAAAGAGAAAATATGTACTGTAACATTGTAAAGTGCATGAAATACTGCCCCCTACTGGCCCACCCATGGTAATACTAACTAGGTCTAACCCAGCTTAGCTTCTGACTCCAGCGACGGGAACCTGTGCAGCAAGGCAAAGGTGTAACCACAGCTAATGTACACAAATGCTGTTTTGCATTTTTGTCCATCCAGAGATTTTCACTGACAGCACAGCCAGGCAGATGACGCCACTCTCTCCATAGATCGTATATGTCTTCTGTAGCCAATGCTTCCATCTTTATTCAGAGTCTGTATGCATGTGCACCTTGATAAATAATAGTAGAAATAGGTGCGACGGGTTAGTAGAAACATGTTTTCCAGAAGAAACATTATGATCTCTTTTTTTTGTGAATCAGACTTTACATGTATTTTAATTAAATGCAACGTATAATCAGAATAAATCACAGCTGTAATTACATAACCTACAAACCGTACCCATAATAACCTGTACATTATGGGAGCAGAAAAAAGTGAGCCCCCACCAATCATAATGAGGGAGGAGAAGCGAACATGCTCAGGCCGCGCACTTTCCATAGCCTATAGGCACTTTGCAGAAAACCTGTTTATTATGGGTCTAGTTTTTTACTGTGATTGTCTTGTCTTTTATATATGTTTATGTTGTAGGATAGTCTATCTGATTATAAGTATATATATAAATATATATATATATATATATATATATATATATATATATATATATTATTCATAATAATAATAATAAACAGAATTTATATAGTGCCAACATATTACGCAGCGCTGTGCATATGTATTCAATGTATTAGTTTTGAGTGGAATTCTACTATTTATTAGAATATGACACAGTGCTTGCTTGCTGTTATTTTTTTGCTGATGAGTGAATACACCTAGACATTATATTTTAATGAAAAATGTATGATTATACTCGAATATAAACCGAGTTTCTTTGTTTTACCTGAAAAAAACAGGGAAACTACATTGATTTTAGTATAAACCTACAGCACAAAATGCGGCCATCACTGCTAACATTAAAAATGATAACAGAAATGTCAATAAAATGAATGAGAATGAATCAGACAGGTGTAGTCTGTACATCTTTTTTATTTTGTAATTCAGAGGTGGTTATGATGAGTCACTTACTAATATTATTATTATTACTACACAGTATTTATTTATCGACGACATATTACGTGCTGATGTACAATGTCCATAGTCATGTCATTAGCTGTGCCTCAAAGGAGCTCACAATCTAATGTCCCTACCATAGTCATATATCATTAATACAGTCTAAGCTCAGTTTTGGAAGAAAGCCAATTAACCTAACTGCATGTATTTGGAATTTGGGAGGAAACCAGAGTACCCAGAGGAAACCCACACAGAATATATTTTGTGCATTATGGCTGACCACAGGTAGATGGCACTGTGTCCTCGTGTAAAATGTATGGCAAACTAATAATAGCTCATAATGGTAAGAATTCTTTATACACTTTACACAAGGACACAGCTCCATCTAGTGGTGTGACGTGTAACAAACTTTAATAATGTCCTGAACAGCAAGCGTTTGTTATATACTTTACATGAGGACACAGCACAATCTAGTGGTGTGACCTGATAAAAAAACAAGATTCTTTACCTAATGGTATTTTCAGGTAAAAAACCTGAAAATACTATTAGGTATCAATCAGTTTATATTCAAGTATATACAGCATTATATACATGATATAGGGCTTTTTCACAAAAAATACAGTGGCAATGCAACCACTGTCTTAGGGATGGTTCTTGAAAAAAATGGTGGGCTAGAAAGTTGGTGCTCTTTCCAAGAGCTAACCTAACCATAATAATAATAATTTTCTCTACTGCAAGTTAAAATACAATCAGGTCAGGTCTCTGTCCCCGGCATGTGATTGGCCAGTGAAGGAGAAGAGCTCAGCATGCTCCTTGCATTGAGTCAGTTGAGTGGAGTACAATTGTACATTTGTAAAAAAATCTCTAATCTGCTCTGTTATTTCCTTTTAGATTGGGGGCGGAAAGAACCTCCATCCTCGTCTTCTCCATGTAGCAGTAGGGGTTATCGAGGAGTCCCGCAAACTAAGAGTGCAGTCCTTCAATGAATATCGGAAGAGATTTGGTTTAAAAGCGTACAAGACTTTCCAGGATTTAACAGGTGATATAATTACTGTGGATGGAATTGCCTAATGTAGAAGGTTTAGTAAAACAGAGGCTGGGGGTGCAGATTTAATGAAGGAAAGGTTATAGGGCAGGTGAAGTATAGGCAGAAGGGCAGATTTAAAAGAGAAGGCTATGGGACAGGTTTAGGGAAGTGAAGGTTGGAGGGCAGATTTAGAGAAGGCAGGTTATTGGGTAAATTTAACAAAATGGAGGCTGGAGGGCAGATTTAATCAAGGGAAGACTGGAGAACAGGTAAAGAATCCTTCCATTACAGATAAAAATAGTTTAGCTGTCCTGCTACTTACTCTTCCAAGTGACATTGGCCATCAAACCATGAGATTGCCGTTAGACGAGAGGTCAATCAAATCAAGGAACGCTTGGTAACCTCTGGAGGAACCCTAGAATTCTACAGAACTCTGGTTGAGCATTACTGCCTTAAATCCTTCACCAGAGATCTTCTTGGGGCATCTCCTCGTGGACTGTTAGAAGTCTCAAATCTATGACACTTTCACACTATGATATATATCTGCCTTTTCCTAGTATACCATATCAGTCAATGTTGTCATTTTAGATACAGATGGGGCTTTGGGAAGTCCTTAAATCGAACTTTATCAACCTTTTTACCCCTGAGGAACCCTTAAAATAGGTTTTGAGGAACTTTTTTAAAAATATGAGGTCAACAGACAAAGATATACCTTACATTAGTGGTCTTTGGACAGACAGACAAAAAAAGCAGTACCGATAGGTGTCCTGCTACTGATCTTGCCAAGTGGCATTGGCCATGAAATTATGAGGTCAATCAGCCAAAACTCAAGGACCCTCGGCAACCTCTGGAGGAAATCTGGTTGAGAATGGCTGCCTTAAACCCTTTAATAGAGATCAATGACCTAGCAGCAATAGTTGCTGGACCTGGACGTAACTCTATAACCAATTTGCCTACTTACATTTTTTGTTGGTCTATTGTGTAAACCAACCTATGTGATCACCATGATTGCCCATCAGCCGGGTTCTGGTGGTTCCTGGAAGACTAGTATGGAGCACATACAGCACCAGGCTCCTAGTTCTACAAGTACCATAGTTTTTACCTCCTCTTGGTTAGGACCAATTATTTACATTATTTAATCAGATTATTTATTTATTTAATCAGATACCTCTAGTTGAAAATGCTTTTCTATTTCTGTTGCCCTTAGGAGGCAAATCAGCAAATGACACATTGTTGTCTGTGCTTTCCTGGATTTAGAATGAGGTCAGATCATTTTCCCTGTAAAGGGATTTGCATAGTTTCCAGACTGTTCCTTAGTTCTGCACTGAGGGATGGTATTTTATATTTACATGTTGGCCACCTTTATTGACACGGTGCCCATTCACGATGAATAGCAGATACTCATTTCTGTACTGTGACTATGGAAATCCTTTTCTGGGAACACTTGTAGTCATCATATTACACTGGACTAGCTTGTCCAAGTCACTTCTTTAAATTTACCAATTGTCAGGAACAATTCCCACCTTTCTGGGAACATGAGTTCTATAGCCAGTCATTGCAACATAATACATTTGCTGGAATTGCAGCAGGTGCTGGAATGTACTGCTGTCATGCAAATTGCTGCTTTGCCTGAATAATTCTTGATACTTTGTATTTACAAAGTCTTCAAAGCTGAACTTCCTGTAATACAGACTGATCTTGCTTCTCTCTCTCCTTTTGCAGGGGGACTGGTCTTGTATCCGCCCCCTCATGTAGTTTTCTGCAGACAACCAGAACTGGGTGGGTCTACTGGGCCCCTCCCACAGGTCATATGAGAGTTTGCCAACTATTGGATATTGAGAAGAAT
This sequence comes from Pyxicephalus adspersus, assembly GCF_032062135.1. NCBI lineage: Eukaryota > Metazoa > Chordata > Amphibia > Anura > Pyxicephalidae > Pyxicephalus > Pyxicephalus adspersus. The sequence goes on along the minus strand of NC_092871.1, from coordinate 84,722,522 downwards.
GTATTTTGTGTTCAAATGAACAGTTTGTTAGGTCAAAAGATGTTAGATTAACACAGAACCTGAGATTTGAGGTGTAACTATGGGTGGATTCCTTCCTGTGCAGGAACAGCTTCTAGGGAACAATAGATGAGGGTGGGGGGACTTGCAAAAATAAAGCTGTGGGAGAAAAAAATTGTGCAGCAGTGCTGATTTTAAATTGATCCAACAAATGTAGAAACCATCAATTACTTCTATGACTTCCTGTCTCACACAATACTGATTAATCCTGCAAATGTCCAGGCAAATGGCTAAATACACAGAAAAAATTAGGTACATTGGAGCTGTTTTTTTTTTGTTCAGTCTTTACAGCTCTGCCGGGCAGGATGGGTGACCTGATATTTCCATACTGCTATTTAGTAACATATACAGGTCGTGTCCCACCTCCAGCCTGTAACTGGGTGATGAAGGGGAAGAAGGAAACTGATCTGCTCACTTCTATGCAACTTTGCTCTCCCATCCTATCAGCTGCTTGCACTACTTCCCTACTTCTACACAAAAGTAGATATGTGTGTGTCTTTTACCTCAATAGATATTCAGCCCAGCATTGTAATCTATGATCTGTGTTGAGGGTTTGCTTTTAAAAGATGAGTGACTGAGGCCAAGCAGTGTATGGGACTTTGCATTTACACCCAACTTGTCTTCTGAATTACGGTACCTCCATCAAAACCACCAGGCCCTCCAGAGTACAGAGCCTAGTTCTCACACCCCTTATCCTCCTGACTATAGAACCTCCATCACACTTGCCTCGTCCTCCAAACTAGAGCCTCCATCACACCAACCTCGTCCTCCCGACTACAGAGCCTCCATAACACCCACCTCGTCCTCCCTACTAGAGCCTCCATAACACCCACCTCGACCTCCAGACTATTGTCTTCATCACACCCAATTTGTCCTCCAATTACAGAACCTCCATTACACCTGCCTCATCCTCCAGACCACAGCGTCTCCATCACACCCACCTCATCATTGAGACTACAGAACCTCCTTAGCCCTACCTCATTCTCCAGACTACAGGGCCTCCATCACATCCACCTCATTCTTCATAGTACAGCACCTCCTTTATGCCCTCCCATCTTTTGAAGTACAGTGCCTCCTTCATGCCCACTCCATTTTTTAGAGTACAGCACCAACTTTACAACTACAATGTCCTCCTGCTTAATTAGTAACACAGATCCTGTCCCTCCTCCACCCCAAAACTGGATGGTGAAAGAAAAAGCAGGAAACTGATGAGCTCATCATTTTGCAATTTTGTCTTACAATTCTATCAGCTGTTTGCACTGCCAGAGGTAAAATTGGTTCCCTGTGCTGCCCTTTTCTCTCCCAGTTCTACACAAAAGTAGATCTTACATCGCCTCCTTCATGCCTATTCCATCTTTCAGATTACAGAGCCTACCTCTCACCTACTTTATCCTCCAGAGCACATTTTTGCACACCCACATTGTCCTCTTGCTAATTGTTTTTTTTTCCAGGAGAAGAAGAGATTGCAGCCCAACTTGAAGAGCTGTACGGCGATATAGATGCACTGGAATTTTACCCCGGCCTTCTGCTAGAAAAAACTCACCCGAATTCTATCTTTGGAGAAAGCATGATAGAAATAGGAGCTCCATTTTCACTCAAAGGACTTATGGGGAACCCAATCTGCTCCCCGGAGTACTGGAAGCCGAGCACCTTTGGCGGAGAAACGGGATTTAACCTGGTAAAGACTGCTTCACTGGAGAAGCTGGTGTGCCTGAATGTAAAGAAGTGTCCCTTGGTTGCTTTCCATGTGCCAAAATCTGACCAAGAAAGCCATATATCTTCCCAAGAAAAGAAGAGCGACGAGCTTTAGGGTCTGGAGTATTGTTCAACAGATGAAAATATTTTGTGATCATTTTTAAAAGATTTTTTTTGCTAATAAATTTGACGTACGTTGTTACATTTGGAAGGTTTTTGAAAAATGTTTTATTTTAGTCTTGTCAATATGTTCACCGTCAATAGGGGTGTCAATAGAGAATCAACACCCCAGGCTGCTCTCCCAATTCTGACCAAACACCTCACTTCATATGCATTACACAGGGAAGAGGGGGTTTGATTAGATAGCTGGGAAACTTCAACAAAATAGTCCCGATTTATTTAGGCTCTCTATGTCTGCAGAAGACAAAGAATCATGGAATCGCCGGGTGAAAAAAGCCTCCCGGGATAACTATGTCATGCATGCACTCTTTCTTAAAAGTCTTAATAGGGAGGTGCTACAATTTTTTTTTTTATTAAAAGGGTGTTGCACGTTAAAAAAAATACAATTTTTACTTTTAATGAAAGAGTTGTCTACCCTTATATGTAAAGTAAAAAAAAAATGAGTTTAGGTCTGCTTTAATGCATTGTTCAACCTTTTGTCCAACTTATTGTATGCAGCCTACTGAATCTCCAAATCAAGCACACAGGCTCCTTCTTTTTATCCTAAGCTATTGTTATGTGCATCAAAGTTGGCTGTGCTCCACTGTACATTGTGATGGGATGAAATATGGACATTGAGCATTATCTAGTCTGCTTGCAAATCCTGAGCAACATCCAACCGTGAAGATCTGATCATTGCATAACTCCCCCCAAGACCCAGCCTACTGCTTGCTAAATAGTTGGGGAGAAAAAATTACACTTAAGCTTTAAAAAGAAAAAAGATTTTAAGATAAAACAGGTTACATTTTATTTTTACCAAATAACCTATTACAAATTAAATATCATTTAAATAAAATTGCAACTATGTACAATTCCTCCTACATGATCACACAATCCGATAGCACCCATCAGTCTATATCCAAGTCACTGTCATCACTGTCATAGCACTGGACGGCCGGATGACGAATAACAGAACGCATCAGTTCCTTTTCGGGTAACAAGCTGCACTCGCGCAAAAACGCTTCCAGGTCGTTGGCAAAGAAGTCATCCCCGAGCTGGTCTGTTATCCGAACGAAATTCCCAATCAGCTCCCCCGATTTGTACACCAGTAAAGCCGGAAGAGCGTTTTGAGTGAATTTTGTGCTTGTGCCCAATAGGGAACTTTTCACCCGGCAGAATTTGACTCCGGGATACTCGGTTGCCAGGCAGATGAGGCTGCCGTTTGCTGCCTCTGCACCGGGGATATCCTCTTCATATATAAGGATTAGAACGAGAATGTTTTTCTGCTCTTTATCGACAATGTCAAGGAATTCCTCTCCGCTGTTTATGTCAAACACCACTTTAAAATGCTGAGTTTGACACAGCTGCTTCTTCATCTCCTCTATCCTCTGTTTTCTGTACTGCTGAAGGAACTCCTCGTCATCCCCCTCGTTCAGCATGTTGTATTCTTGCATTGTCATCTAGAAAAGGGATTACATAAAATTATATAACATCACCAATATATAAAATTTTTGCTGCTTGGTTAATGAAGAAAATGTCTCCATTCTAAACTCTAAAAAATGCTAATCTGCCCTGTCAAAGATTTGTAGACATTTGTTCATCATACCAATATGAGGTTGTTGGATAGCATTGCCATTAAAATGGAGTTGGTTCCTCTCGACCACAATTTTTCTCGAAAGGCTTTGAGGGCCATTGTGGACATTTTTATCTTGTCTGTGATGTCAGGGTATTGATGTTGGATGAGAAGGCCTTAGCCGTGGCTCGGTGCGGGGATGAGGCCATGGCTTAGTGCAGCACACTTGAATTCCCCATCTCTAAAAAAAAATCACCTCACCTATAAATAATCACCCAACTCTACTGCCTGGACCCTCACCATTTTCAGGTGCAGGAGCGGCTAATCCACCATTTTTGATGTACCCATACCAGACCATCCCCCTCACAGTCCCCTGCAGGCTTTGGCCCTGAATCTAAAATGGATCCCTCTGCTACTCAAGCCAATAGAAGTGTCCCAGGGTTCCCCCCTAAAAGCTGGGTGGGAAGAAGCAGGTGGTGGACCCTGTATTGTGACCCAACTTTTAAGTAACTGCCCATATACAGCTGGGTGGTTACTGAAAAGTGCCGGGTGGTGCGTCCGACTAAAAGGGTCTGAGGAGAACACTGTGTCCATGTCATGCAAGTAATGATGTGGACTCCCGAAGAATGACCCCTCCTCCTGTACACAGTGGAGAGGTATGTGACCACGGCTTTATATGAGCAAATGTTTTTTTTTTAGTAATGCCAGTAATCAGTTGGAGGATGGTAGGGAAGCCTGGCTTTTTTGCTAGTTACAGACTCCATTATATACAGCTAGGGAGATTCTGCTTGGAGGGAAGCACATTCCCATACGTCTTTTGGAGTACTATTGCCCATTAGAAGTGCTTCTTGATAATTATTAGAATACAAGCTTGCTCTCAATTACAGAATAAACAAACCCTAAAAAACTCAGATTAGTATTCAAAATTATCCACAGAAGTAAACCAGAACTGCCGGCATATGATAAAACTGAACCCATTTTACCTTCCCATTTAGCTTCTCTTCCAGCTCCTTCTGCATCTGTTTGTCTTTCTCTTCATCCAGATGAGATTTACAAGTCATGGAAAGCTTCTTAATGAGCTGCTCCATCTCCCTGCGCTGCTCATCGTTTTGCTCCGTTTCCATCTGTTTATACCGCCGCCAGTCATTAATGACACCTTTCGGACCTAAACAATCAAGTGTAACAAAACTCTTAGTAAGCAGGAAAAAAAAGGAAATTACATTTTTGGCAGATTTTATTTGCAATATAGGTGACGCACTGCAGATATGTTTTTATATTAGTAAATCATATTTCTTTGAAAAGGATTTGCCTTGCACAAAATTGCAAAAAAAAAAAAAAAAAAAATTAAAATTGATTTTTAAAGAGGAACTTCAATTAAAAAAAGGGTTGGCTTAAGCTGGCCAGGCCCTGTCCTCCTTGAACCTCCTACTATATAGGTGTAATATACATATACCTGTAAAGTAACAATTAGGATTATACTTATTTTACCCTCGTCTTCCACATTACTGGGCATGACCTCATTAAGCTGAATCTTTTGAAACATAGGGCAGGTGAAATCTCGCCAAAAAAAACAAGCCAGTCGATTGCAATATGATCTTCTAACAAGATTTGGTCTGCTTTGCAATGCATAAGACAGGGAAGGGAGAGGACTTTATCCCCACCTAGGATCTATGGGTGAAGGATGAGTAAATGCACCTTTATCCTTCACAGGTGCATTTTCGTCTTACATATAGTAGGGGAATTGGGAAGGGGCCTGCCTAGTGTAAATGAACCTTCAATGTTAGTGTAAAGCCAGCTTTATTTATATAATAATTAAATATATTAATGAAACTGAAGCACAGGGATACATACACGCTCCATTTCTGATCCTCTGGTCGGAATATGAGGAGACACAGCACAGAAGACACAGTGCTCTAAATTCTGCTCATTGTTGCCCGGGTATTTATACTCAATACATCCCGGGTAGATAGGCAGGTGGAAGCAATCGCTGCTCCATGGATTCATGGTGGTCTCCTACATGTTGCCATATCACAGTGTGCACGGTTTATGGACTTTGCATAGCTCAGAACCAGGACTTTTTTTTTTGCAGTGCAATCAGTGAATTAATGCTCCTTTCTTTGGCACACAGGCATCAGCTGGGTCTCCTGGGCTTTGAGGTGCAAAAGGTGTCCCTGGGTCCAATGCTCCTTACCTAAATCCAGCACTTCTCAGAGCCCACACTGGTCCAGGCCGTGCTGCCAGCACCAAATTTCCTCCTGCACTGAGCTGTTGGTGTATAGAATAGTTTCATGGGTCCAACAATTTTTTGATGCTGAAGATGCAAAACTTTTTTTTTTTCATGGACCCCAAGCACAAAAAAAACTACACACATATGGCAGTGTAGGCTTTTCATACCAACAGAGAATAAAGCTACAATCTAATGTAGGCATAACCTGTATTAGTGGCTCCTTCTTCTTTGCTCCCTTCTGACTCCTTGACCGAGCCTTGCCGTATTTTCCGATCCTGTTCGCTGTCCTCATCATCACTACTGCTGCTGTAGTAGTACTGACACTTCTCTCCCAACAGCTTATCATCAAGAGTCGTCATTGTGTGCTAAATATAAAAAAAAATTTAAAAAATAAACATTCAGTCACCATAGAATCTTTATATGAAACTGCATAGTCAATGGTTAGTAAAGGAAATACAATATTTATCTGGGTACAATTAAGGAGAACTCTTACCAGTATAAAGGTTTCTAAGACAGCCAACCAGTCTTGGGCTGTCTTGGACAAGGAGGAGGAAACTCAGGAATACTCTTACCAAAGTTTGGTTTTCCAAGACTCCTCCATGACAGTCAACCAATTTTGGGCCATCATGGTGGAGGATAAGAAATTTAGGACTACAACTACCAGTACATGAGTTTTCATGGTTCCTCCATGACAGCTAAGTGATCGTGGTCAGTTTTTGAGGAGGTGGAAATTCAGGACTTTTATTGGTACTTTAGTTTTCCATAACTCCTTTAACACTACCAAATAATCTTGGCTTGTGATGGAGGAGAAAGGTTGAATTTCAGGACTACGCTTACCAGATGTTCACACAGTTCTTCCATTACAGCCTGAGATTAGTTGGCTGTCATGAAGAAGGAGAAAATTCAGGACTACTGTTGCCAGAACTTTGGTTTTCCATAACTCCTCCACTACATCCAACCAATTTTGGTTTCCAATGGAGGGGAAGGTGGAACTCAGGACTACTTTGATCATCAATTCACTTTCCAGGACTCCTTCAGAGAAGGCCAAGATCATTTGGCTGTTGTGGAGGAACAGAGGGAAATATATGGTCATATGAGGGTCAGAGGGACATATATGATCACATGAGGGTCACCTAACTACCACCTTACTGGTACTTCAGGTTTCATGCCTCATCAATGCCGGCCAACCAGTCTTGGGCTGTCATAGATGGAGGGGGGAGAGGTGGATTGAGGACTAGTCCTACCAGATATTTGTTTTTTTATAACTCCTTCAAAACCACCAATCTTCGCATGAAACAGAAGAGAAAGTGGGAATTCAAGACTGCTCTTACCGAAACTCAGTATCCAGGACTCCTTCACAGCAGGCCAAGATCATTTGGCTGAGGTGGAGGTACAGAGGGAAATATATGGTCACACGAGGGTCACCTACCTACCTCCATACCCGTACTTCGACTTTCATGTTTCATCAATGCCAGCCAACCAATCTTAGGCTGTAATCGAGAAGGGGAAAATTCAGGCCTACTCTTACCAGAACTTTGATTTTCCAAAACTCCTCCAAGACCACCAACCAATCTTGGCTTGCAATGGAGGAGATGGTGGAAATTCAGGACTTTGCTTTCCGGAATTTCAGTTATCAGAACTCCACAACAAGCCAAGATCATTTGACTGGGGAAGAGGGGGAAACATATGGTCAAGTGAGGGTCACCTATCTACCACCTTACTGGTACTTTGGATTTATTGTCTTCTCAACAACAGCAAACCAATTTTGGACTATCATGGAGGAGAAGGGGGAAATGTAGGCCTATACTTATGAGAACTTCTGTTCTCACAGTTCCTCCATGACAGCCAACCGATCTTGGGTTGTCATGGATCGGCTGACATGTCATGTCAATTCAGGACTATTATGATCAGCAATTAACTTTCCAGGACACCTTCAGAAAAAGCCAAAATTATTTGTATGTCGTGGAGGAAAAGAGGGGAAATATATGGTCAGATGAGGGTCACCTACCTAGCACCTTACTGGCACTTCAACTTTCATGTCTCCTCAACAACAGCCAACAAGTCTTGGTCTGTCATGGAGAGGGAGGGCAAAATTCAGGACTACTCTTACCAAAACTTTGGTTTTTCAGAACTCCTCCAAGACCACCAACCAATCTTGGCTTGCAACGGAGGAAAAAGTAGAAATTCAGAACAATTCTTCTCAGAATTTTAGTCTTTAGGTCTCCTCCAAGATCATTCGGCTGGGGAAGAGGGGGAAATATAAGGTCAGATGAGGGTCACCTACCTACCGCCTTACGGTACTTCAACTTTCATGTCTCCTCAACAACAGCCAACCAATCTTGTGCTGTCATGGAGGAGGAGGTGGGGAAAATTCAGGACTACTCTTACCAGAACTCCTCCATGATCACCAACCAATCTTGGCTTGGAATGATGGAGAAGGTGGGACTTCGCTTCCTGGAATTCCCAAGACTCCATCACATCAGGCTAAGATCATTTGGCTGTCATGGAGGAAGAAGGGAAAATATATAGTCATAGGCGGGCCACCTACCTACTGAACAAGCCAACAACACTCAACACCAAGACAACTACCAAACGGGACCCCTTTGCTACAATGAAACTACCAAAAATATATCATACATTTGATGGAATCTTCTTCTGACCTCTTCACCTTCCTAAAACTCAGAAGGACAAATAACAAATTTGTGCAGGGGCTCTGAAAACTTGAGCAAAATCAGGGTAAATCCAGGGATTGGAAGGGATTACAAGTCTTAACCATTCAATAATTCTAGCTTTCTAGAGATTATAAATGCGGCCTTGCCCTGCCAAGTTGTCATGGATACTGGAGAACCGCTCCAGATGTTGCATTAGGGTAAAAAAAAATGTAAGGGACCTGCCAAACATTTCGTGTTTACTGAAGCAACGGTGACAACACATTCACTCTACAGAAGGTTGTATTCAATGAGTATGACCTGGAGGTGGAAGATTTCACAAGTCCCTAGTGTAGCTTCTAGGAGTCTCTATTTATTGTCTATGCTGCTCCAGCTGCCTTTTATAAAGCTGCCGGGGGTGGAGCAAAGGGAAATACTGTCAGGTGTTATTTGAGTGACAGCTCTGAGCCTGCAGGTGCTGCTGACGTCACATCCAATATGGCAGCACCCACCAACAGTGTCATGGCTTTCGGAGACATATACGGGTAAATATCCAGAATTAAGTGAATGCATATAAACTTTTTTGGAATATTTTTGGTAAAATAAATGATCTGGGGATAGGGCTCCAGTAGAGGGCAGCACTGGCCCACATTTTAGCCTTACCCAAGGTTCCTAAATGCCTAACTGGCTGGGTTGACGTAGCTCCTGCACATGCACACAGGAGTTCATTCAGTTCCTGCAGCCCTGGGGGATGCCAGGATACCCATTACATCCTGGCACCCTACACCGAATTGAGCGTGGGGGAGGGAAAACATTGAGAAAGTTGTAAAGCATACGTATTTGGGGAAGGATTTGACTCTCTGATAGGTTGTTATTGCTTTCCGTGTCCTCATTAGGGACATTTACCTTCTTTGTCCGTGATAGGAATCCAACAGAATGCAACTTACACCCAGCACACCTAGAAGAGCTCGGTAGCGACCTCTAGAGGCCACTGGGTGGAACTACAGCCAATGAAAGGGGCAAAGTTGGGATTCTTAGGAGTGAAGAAAGTAAAATAATCCACAAACAGGCAGTGGGACGGGAAGATAGAAGGACCTACATCATCTATCCCAAGATCGGCTTTTTTTACATTCTGGCAAACCCCTTCTGTGCATGCTTGAGGATGGGCATGTGCAGAAGGGGATCTCACGCATGTGCAATGAGATCAGCACCACAACGGCCTAACAGCACATCCCATATACAGGGGGTCCTTTACAGATCCACACTACAGGTTACCAATATGGCGGCGTTGGACATTTACCCGACAACGATGGGTTGGTCATGGCTGGTTACCAATATAATCCGCAGTTGCAAACATAAATAGCAGTCAGTGACCCCACCTGGGAGAGCTGCCTGCTGTTTACCTTAGCAATGGGCTCACGGCTGCATTGGTCACCAGCCAAGTTGGACCTGGTGCCTGGCTTACAGCCAATGGCAACACGGACTGATGCTTACCCAAACAAGGGGCTAATTAATTTAGCCATTTAAACCGTAGTGAACTTCTAGCTCCAGCTGCCATTCTCATCTCCTCGCTGCAGCTGTCCATCCTCCTTGGCATCACGACGCATGCTTTTTTTGGCCTCAGGATGCCATGCATACATGCGCCATCACACCGCCACCTCCATATAACACATTGATGATGGACTGCCCAGCAGCAAACAGCGCCCCCTTGCTGCTGGGAGGACCTATGACACGACAAGACGGATCCAAAGACCATGATATCGGTATGGCAGGCCCTGAGAGCTGCAATAAATGCCAATTGTGCATGCAGGCTGCAAATTGCAATGCAGCACAAAGAGAGGGGGAGGGGGGCTCTTTGTGTTGGGAGAGGGAGTGACATCAAAAAGTGGAGTTATGCTTTAAGTTTTTACATGTTAGTGGTGCCCAAAATTTTCATCGTAGGGTGAAAATTTTGAGCAAAATAAATGAAAAATTTAAATAAAAATAAATCAGAACACAACCGGCCGAGCGCCAGCACAGAGCTGCCTATCTCCCCTATTGTAAGCACACGTGATCTCTCTACACACGCACATACAGGCCTTATAGATGTGTATATACACCGGATACACACCGAATTATACCCACAAACACTTACCGTCCGTTCCCCGCTGCTTTCCTTCGCTCAGCTCGGTACACTCACCACCCCCAGCCGCTCCTAAAATCCCAGCCTCTGATTGGCTGCCGCTGCATCCTCCGCACAGTTTTAGCATCTGCGATTGGCTACCTGCTACTTCCTGCTTCGAAGGGATAACAGGGGATTAGCCGGCCGCTGATTGGTTAAAGGATTACGCTACGTTCCTGTGATTGGCGGCGGCGATTTTCCTTTCTTCTAGGCTAATGAAATATTACTGTCTACCACAGCGACGCCTGCTGGTGAAATAGAATAATAGCATGTGAATTTCAGGAAGTAGAGGGGATGTAGTGAGCAATTAAGGTGCATGAAAAGCTGAATTTTTATTAACAAAGAAAGGAGAGGAAAGAATATTTAATGTGTGTTAAAATGTTTTATTGGTCATGCAGAAAATGTGATCCCATGCTTTATATAACCTACAGGCCCACCCACCATACAGGCAATGCACAGTATCACATAGTATGATGTCACCTTTCTGTATTACATTTCTAGGCCACGTGGATGAGCTTTTGTTTCAAACAAGTTTGGCTTTTCTACATCAGCACCTGCTCATTGCAGGTCAAGTTCAGGTCAGGTCAGGAGATAAACTGTATGCAGTCAGAAAAAAACATATGCAGCTCAAAAGAAACTTTAATGCAGGTCGGTGTGGGTCAATAAGAGGTCAACTTGTGATCAGAAGTCAACTGCAGTTCAGAAGGAGGTCATCTGCAAGTCCAAAGGAAGTCAGCTTAGCAGGGTGGAGTAAGTGTTTGAAAGCAACCTCTGGGTCCCAAGTGCCCTTGTTAAATACAAATTAATATTAAATATTAAATACAAAATAAGTTTATAAACCATAGTTTAGGTACAATTGGAAATTAAATGGTGAAGCCTCTGCTGATTTTTTGAGTTAATTGCAAAGTCTGTGAACATAGCATAGCCACCAAAATGGTTTGGAAAGGATCTATAGGAACCTGTAGCAAGTGAAAAAATAAAGGCTAGGCTACACCTAGCTTTTAAAGCTAACTGCAAACAACCTGATTTATTAAAGCTCCTAAAGACTCCAGAAGAGAGACTATCATGGAAGAACCTGGGTGATGCAGCAAACCTGACAAGGTGAAATTCTTCACTACACTAATATCTTTGTGAGCTGTGGATATAATAACAACAACCATATAATGGTCAACAAACATTTTCTTGCCAAACAGAATAAAGTAATTTTAGGTTATGTTTGATGCACAGATTCCAAGTATGGTATTAGTTTTGTTAGATTGGCTCTAGTTTTTTAAATAATAACCTCATAGAAAACTAATGAAACAAGAAAATTAAACTAGATATGACTACATATACAAAATTAAAATTTTAAAATACTTAATGTCAATATATTCTATATTCAGTATATTTATAGAAATAATCACAAAGAAGTCATTGAAAGGATCAGTTTGTATGATTTATGCTGATGATCAGGACGATCACGTTGAAGACTCCAGCAGTAGTCTGCCATCATGTGTCTCTCCCATCTGATATCTTTCTTCCATCACCTTTATATCTTGATGAATCCTCTCCCCTTGTTCCTCACTGATATCACCAAGGTTTTATAGAAATTTCTGCAAATGGCTATGGAGATAGCGTACTTTTATTCTCAAAGTAGCACCCAAATTTTTAAAGTTTAATACCAAAATATACAAGATATGCTTGTTTCACCAATTCTGTAATGTTTCTTCTCACCACAAATGTAGCAAAATACATTCGGGTCATTTATACAACTTCTTGAGGAACTCATATTTCTGTAAAAAAAGAAAATGTATGAATAAAAAGAAGGCAAAAGTTTCATGAAAATAATGCTACATTTATTATATAAAATGCAAAACATCGGTGTAAATAAAGATTGATATTATTATGCTGTGTTAACATTTGTTGTTGGTAAAATCGTCTATTCCGATTTAAGTATCACAAGAACTAGAGCCAATTCAATGTAACTGATCTCATTTCTGGATTCAGCAGACCTGACATACACTAAATATATTAAAAAATCCTTGGCATGTGAAAACATTTTTTTTCTTTTGTTTAGCTGTGTAATTATAGCAGGGGTTCTCTAAAAACCTGAAAGTTATTTTAATGTTTCCCCCATGGTAAAAAGGTTAAAAGGTTGAGCAACACTCTAATGACTTGGCATATAGGTCACATGGTCACACATGTGCATGCCTTCAGGAAACAGAATTGCATAGGGATTGCAAATCTCAGGGAAGCAGCTGCAGGGTTACTTGATAGGTGATATTTAATGCAGTATTTAAATCCGAATGCCCTGTTTATTTTAAATATATTGCACAGAAAAAAATAAATGAATAAAAAAAGAATCAACTCTACACAAATGTTATTCTGCAGAGAGCAGATTTAATTTACTGTATTCTTTATTGGACTCCACCATCAGCCATCACCTTGTCCAATCAGAATACATTTATTGGCCACTAAAGCCTTCTCATTGGACACATGGATAGCAGTTGGCAAGAAATTTGTTTTTACTAGTAATAGAAAAGTCTGTCCATTGCCAGCATACTACAGAAGAAGAGTCTTATTCTGTGGGGAAGCAACGGTCTCTCTGTATAGGTCCAGCATGCCCCCTTCTGAATCAGACCTTTAGCTTGCAATGATCAGAGTGAATATTCCCTGCAGGTTGAAGAGCTCTGCTCCTGCAAGGGGCATTGGGATTCTGCAGAAAGATTACTCATTATTCATATAAAGCAAAGGTGCCACTGTGATGCATGGTGAAGGAAGATAGATTTATCTACTCAGGCTGTGACTACTTTCAAAACACTGCAAGACAATGAACTCCTTTCGTTTTGATGTACCTGGATCATTCTCTCTGAGAAGGATCTGGGCCAATAAGAATAACCAGTGAGATATGCTGCTTTTAAAAGTCCAAAACATTGTAAACACAAGGTTTTAGAAATATATAACACTGGGGAACACATTTTTTGTTGAGTTAGATCTTACACTTGTTTTTTTAACTAATATTTGGGTGGTGAATCCAGAAATGACCCCAGTTTTTTGCTATCACATCCAGTTTTTACAATACAGGGTACCCTCTATTTTTGTCAAAAAACATATAAATTTTACATACAATGAAAAAATCATGACAGGGTAAGCAGTTAGGGTAAAAATGTACGCCTATAGCTTTTCCTGGAGTGTTCAGTGTTAGGACAATCCGGCCGGATGCTCCAACAATAGTCAGCCATCATATGTACAACCTATCTACCCTGATACTGTCCTTCCATGACCTTCCAATCTTGGGGGAATCATTCACCTTGCTCATCACTGACTGCACCAAGGTTTTCCGGGAAGTTAGAAAGATGGCTATGCAGAAAATGCACCTTGATGCTCATATTGCAACCAAGCATTTTGTAGTTCTCCAAGAGTTTCCGGACAATTTCTGTGTAATTATTTGCTTGTGTATTTCCAAGAAAGTCCTTGACAATAGCTCTGAATGATACCCAAGCATTCTTTTCCACTTCTGACATTGTCCTGATGAAATGTTCATCTTTGCTGAATCTGTGGACCATCAAACACACCGCCCTTTATTTTGTCAAATGACCGGCTAGGAAATGCCAAAACTAGGTACTTGGAACATTCTCCTTCAGTTGGCAAAGCTTTAACCAACTGTTTCATCAGACCCAGTTTCATGTGCAGAGGCAGGAATATAATATTCTTTCTATCAACAAGTGGCTCATGTAAAATGTTTGGATCTCCTGGTTTTAGGGCAAATCTTGGAGGCCAATTCCTTTCCATCCAATGCCTCTCACGAGCTCTGCTGTCCCACATGCACAGATAACAGGGATACTTGGTGTATCCTCATTGCTGGCCAAGAAGGAAGCATAACATTTTAAGGTCAACACAAATAACCCAACAACTCAATGACTCTCTTTATGTCTGCATATTCTTCACAAAGAGAAACTGAATGGCCAATTGGGACTGACCCAAATATATTGGCATTGTGAAGGAGGACACACTTTGAGCTCTGCTTTGAGCCATCGATGAATAGTCGCCATTAGGTTGAGTTATGGATTGGGATTCCCAATTCCTCCATTAAACCAGGTATGTTATGGCAATACACAAAGCCACTGTCAGTTCTAAAGTACTGCAGAAATGCAATTTCTCTGGTTTGAAAGTACAATACCTTTGTTCCTTTTACAAGTAAGTTTTTGTCACACAGTCTTCATGCTAAGAGTTCTGAAGCTTTCTGCGATAGTCCCAAATCACTCAACTCATGCCGAAAAAATCCTCATCAATTTCAAACTCTTGATCATTGTTGTCACCTAGTTCATCCCCATAATTATGTTCTTCAAGAGAGGGAAGTGTAACAAAACACGGCACTGGGATTTCATCTGAATGACCACTGGGCCTATAGCTGATGGTAGACTAGGATACTCTGTTACATTTATTTTTCTTGTTATATCCTGAAGTTTTCACTATACAAAAGTAACAGTCACTGAAATGATCTCCTGGCTCTCCCCAAACCATAGGAATACCAAATGGCATCTTATCACGTGTTCCCTTTGTACACATCTGTAAACCCTCGACACACTGTGTGCACACCTTATGAGGGGCCCAAGACTTATCTTGATTACCAAGTTTAACTTTGAAATATGACAAATAGGCTTGCTCTACAAATGTGCTGATGTTCTCCCTTTGACTTGGAATGGTGAAACTGCCACAGATATAACAAAATGAATCAGGGTTGTTTAGGCACTTACGATGAGAAACAGCAGAGCCAGACATGATCTGAAAGAAAGGAAATATGTGTGTAAGTAGAAAAATAAATTTTGCTTATTCACTACGTAGAGACAACCTCTGATCACACTGTCTTGCATATAAATGAATAGCCAATATAAATCCACACTACAGTAATCGCATTATTTTAAGTGGTAGAGAAAAAACCTGACGTGATAGAAGAAAACTAACTGCACTTTCAGAATCAGCATACCTATTTTAGTGTAAATAGGCTTAAAAATTAAAGTAAAAAAAAAATTTTTGCAAAATTGTTCCCCGGTGTAATCCATCCATTACCCTGTGATTGGTTCTCACTGTGCTACAATGTTGCAGGCCGGTTGCTGCATCCAAATGTAAGTATATGATCGCCACCTTGTGGTGTGTTGGCAGTATTGTCTGATTGCAAATACAGTACAGTATATACAATGTATCTATATAGTGCCATTGTACACTGCCCCACCCCCAAAAATTTTTTTAATGGGACCTCCTTTAGCTTTGATTATGACACGCATGTAATAATCATTTGAAATGTTCTAACATTTTTTCCATCCAGAGTTCCCCCCCAAGGTCTTGTATTGATGATAGGAGAGTCGGAGCTGTGTAAAGTCTTCTCCAGAACATCCCAAAGATTCCCCATCCGGTTCAGGTCTGGGATCTGTGGTGGCCAATCAGTGGTTGAAACTTTGGTTGTTTCATGTTTCCTGAACCAATCACAATATGGGCCTCATGAATCCCGATATTGATGGAAAATCTGATCATTCAGTATAGTCAGGGAGATGATTTTGTGGGAGCATTATGTTGTTGGACCTGATCAACTAAAGCAACTCCGGATCATAACACGGCCCCCACAGGCACCTCACATCATAACTGCCCAACTGCCCCCCCAGATCATAACATTGCCCCCACAGGCACCCAGATCATAACACTTCTCCCACAGGCACCACAGATCATAACACTGCTCCCACAGGCCCCCCAGGTCATAACACTACCCAACTGCCCCCCCAGATCATAACACTCCCCCCACAGGCACCCCAGATCATAACACTGCCCCCACTGGCACCCCAGATCATAACACTGCCCCCACAGGCACCCCAAATTAGAACACTGCTCCCACAGGCACCACAGATCATAACACTGCCCCTACAGGCACCCCAGGTCATAAGACTGCCCCCACAGGCACCCCAGATCATAACACTGCCCC
>NC_092871.1:84703410-84705245 GCF_032062135.1 Pyxicephalus adspersus | reverse complement strand
CCCCAGATCATAACACTGCCCCCACAGGCACCCCAGATCATAACACTGCCCCCACAGGCACCCGAGATCATAACACTGCCCCTACAGGCACCCCAGATCATAACACTGCCCTCACAGATACCCAAGATCATAACACTGCTCCCACAGGCACCCCAGATCATAACAATGCCCCCTACAGGCACCCCAGATCATAACACTGCCCCTACAGGCACCCCTGGTATATTTTTGACAACTGGATTGCAGTTTGGGGCCCCCCATCATGGATGATGTCCCATTTCAATGTAGTCCAAATGGACCTGGGTGCTATATGTTGTCCTTGAGGCAGTGTGGTGAAGTTTGGGGGTCTATCACATTACAGAATTGTGAATGGATGCCATATAAAAACAATGTTCTGGTTAGTTTGTTTCAGGTGCCTACAAGGTCCATCAAGGTCTCTTGGTAGGTTATATTGCAACTATGGCCATTTAAATTCCACTCTTGTGTAGTTTAGAAAGAGGTGGACATGGCTTAACAAGCTCCCATTTGAAATACTCCTTTTGTAATCCCAATGGGCATTTTTGCCCCACACCTCCATCCAATCACAGCCTCATCTCCGAGGCCAATGCTTCAAATGCACCCACAAAATCACAAGAATTAAAATAAAAACGGCATGAAGTTCTTCTTGCAAATAATGTGCATTTCAATCCAGCCAAGTTCTGAACTTCCTTTTTCTGAAACTTGACTGATGTCATGGAAAAGGACACTAAAACTTGTTTTAATTGTGACAGCTGAAAAGAATTGCTGTCTAAGCGCTTTCAGTGGTCTGGCCTATTTTGCAACCTTTGTAAGAAATAAAGCGCTGTACCTTCCCCTAGTGATACGCCTGGCACGCTCAGTAAGACAGTCAATGAGCTGCTGACATCCGCATGTCAAAAAACGTTACAGTGACAACGAGGTCGCTCCTGGAAAATTTTGACTTTTATTCTATGAGATTTAAACCATGGCTGTTTAATTGTTCTAAAATAAAGCTGAGTGTGCGTAAGTCTATATTTAGCTCGCCATCCATAAATATGTATAGGGACTGTATTATACCAAAGTGCATGATAAGACCGTTCCACTCCAGTCCCAGAGGGCAGAGATAATGGTTTATAATGACATGGCCTTTCCAATGGTGTCAGACTAAAAATGACAGCCGTGGTAGGCAAGACCAGACGCACACCTAAAACCTGGACTGTATTGTATATTCCAAATCAGAGATAAATTCAGACTCATGCAATGTGGGTTAGTATGGAAAATATTTCTCTTTTCTTATCAGGTACATTTCTAGCATAGATTTCTCAAGACAAATCACCGATATTCTTCATTTAAACACAGAAAAGAATCAGAACCCCTTCCTGATGCATTCCTTCCACTCAATATTGCATATACATCCTCCAGCAAATATTTAAAGCTCAACATTATATATACCCAAATCTTGTATGGAATATATCACCCCAGTACATATTTCTGTCCATTAGTATATACCTAACCCCCCACGTCCAGGAAATATAGTGATATACACTATTCACTATCTAATAAACTATAAATTCTCTCCCAGAACATACATTCAGCCCAACAATATGTAAACACCTAAGAACAATCCAATAATGTACACAATCTTCCCCCAAGGATACCTCTATGCCAGAATTCTATTAAGGGGGATAAAAGTCTCCATCCACCTGCTGGTGACCCCTCTAGTGGTGGTGACCCCACAATTCTATCTATATAGATGAATCAGGACCTCCTTCCTCCTGCTGGTGACCCCTCTAGTGATGGTGACCCCACAATTCTATCTATATAGAGGAATCAGGACCTCC
>NC_092871.1:84656769-84702365 GCF_032062135.1 Pyxicephalus adspersus | reverse complement strand
GACCTCCTTCCTCCTGCTGGTGACCCCTCTAGTGATGGTGACCCCACAATTCTATCTATATAGAGGAATCAGGACCTCCTTCCTCCAGCTGGTGACCTCTCAATTGATGGTGACCCCAAAATTCTGTCTTTATAGAGTAATCAGGACCTCCTTCCTCCTGCTGGTGACCCCTCTAGTGATGGTGACCTCACAATTCTATCTATATAGAGGAATCAGGACCTCCTTCCTTCTGCTAGTGAGCCCGCTAGTAATGGTGACCCCACAATTCTTTCTATAGAATCAGGAATCAGGACCTCTTTCCTCCTGCTGGTGACACCTTGACCCCTCTAGTGATGGTGACCCCACAATTCTATCTATATAGAGGAATCAGGACCTCCTTCCTGCTGCTGGTGACCCCGCTAGTGATGGTGACCCCACAATTCTATCCATATAGAGGAATCAGGACCTCCTTTCTCCTGGTGGTGACCCCTCTAGTGATGGTGACCCCACAATTCTATCTATATAGAGGAATCAGGACCTCCTTCCTCCTGCTGGTGACCCCTCTAGTAATGGTGATCCTACAATTCTATCTATAAGGAGGAAGCAGGACCTCCTTCCTGCTGCTGGTGACTCCTCCATTGATTGTGACCCCGCAAATTTATGTAAAACTTCCAAAATCATAAACCTTATTGCACATCTTTTTGTCATGAGCAAAAAGAAAAAAAAAATGCCCACCAAACCTTCAGGTTTGTCAGATACAGACAGAATAAAATGACACAGTACAGGGCTCTGTTATATATCACTAACATGTATTCAGAATAAACCTCATTTACAACCACACTCTAACCATTCACTCCACATGCCAATGATTAAGCCCTAGCCTACTTTTGATGAGGTCCTTATGTAAAATCATATCAGATATTTTGCTTCAATCAAAACTATTATCACAGCATCAATCTGGTCCAATATAATTGGGGCATAGTCCAAAAAATGAAATTAAATTAAATTGACATAATCCACCATCTGTGAATCCATTCTGCTTTGGACCCATCAAGTTCTTTAAATGATCATTTTAGAAGGAGATTCTATGCATATGTTAATCATTTTGGTCTGTAGTTGAAAGCTTCTTCTTAAGTAGACTTTTCATGGATAACTACAATATCATGCATAGCTAGATAGCTGTCCACCAACCATGAAGAACCTTCTTTGATGGAAGAGATTGGTTGGAAAGGTCAGTTAATGGTCTACCAACCTTACAATTAAATTCCTTCTGGGATGAATTTAATCTGCAGCGGCCTTTTTAACATGTGGGAACCCTTGAGATAACTTTGAGGTCTTCAGGAAACCCATTTTATAATTATTATTACAGTATATTAGTGTGGTGATCAATGAGAAGAATTCCTCTTACATTGCTGGCCAGTGGAAGGAATGTCACCCTTACAGATAGCCAAAAAGTTCATTGAGGTAATGAAGCACAGATTGTTCATTGCTCAAGAAACCCCCAGAAACCTCTGGTTGAAAAAAAAACTGATCTAGACCCATTCAACCTTGAATGAGCTAGTTTAGTTGGGTCTCTAGAACCCCTGGTAATGAACTGATTCGAACTAAAAGGATCCTTAATCTTGATTGGAAAAGAAGAGTCAGAAGTTGAATTGTACTAATAGTTTGCTCTTCCAAGTCTAGGGCTTCTACCTCTTCCAATCATGGTCAGACCCACACAAAAAGATCCAGAAGAAATTATTAAGCATATGAAAAAAATGCCTAGCATATTTGAAAGCCCAGAGGCTCCAGAAGATCATTTGACCTACCAATTTCACAATTCTTTCCTTGTGATTAAAATATTACCATAAAACCGTTTTTTCTTTCAGGATAATAAAATATTAAATACCAATCAACAATCGTTCATTTAAAAAACAGGCAACCAGACGATCCAGATTTTTTTTTCTCCTCCTCATTTTAATTACAAAGCATTTTTCTTCAAATGGTGACAAGCAGTACACAGCTCACTGTAGTGACGGTGTAGATCTTTCACATATGTCAGCTATTAAGGAGATTAAATTACAATTCTAAATGACTGCAATTTATTTTTATGTGCATAGCTACAAACTTCTGATTAAAATTTTAATTGCGGCAGAGATAGCTGGCACTTACAAATCGCCGTTTTAGCTTGAGGAAGGGAGTGAGTGGCGGTAATGTCTATCCTCCCGGTATTGTTGGCGGCGGAGGCTTATTGCAAAGATTTTATTGCGCCAACTGTCACATGAAATTCCACATCTTGATAAATAACACCTTTCATTATGTTATCCTCCAGCGAGCATTTCTTTTTGCTGGGAGTTCTTGACTTGTTGTGGAAGAAAATGTGATACAACTTCGGTGAAGTGGAAACAAAAATATTGGGTGGGTGAAGTTTCGATACAACAAAATGCTTGCTCGGTAGATGCATTCACTCAAAAGTGTTAGAAATATATGAGCACGTCCAAGCTTCCATCAGATTCTAATTCAGCTCAAGAAATATTGCGGCGCTGCAGGCGGCCAAAAATAACCGAAAACAGAACATTCATTTTAAGCATAAGTACACAGAGATACTGATATGGGACAACTTTATCAGTTTTTAAAGGATATGGGTATGTAGGGTCAATACCATCAAAGCACCTGAGCATGGGGTAAAATAAAGTTTCTGAAGCTAAAATAAAGTTTCCAAAGCTGTATTACCAATTGTTTTTTTTCTTAGCATTTTTACGCGGAACCAAACCAATGGATACTCACCTGCGTTGTCCCATCTTCCTCCGTCTTACCTTCTTTATTATAATCTTAGGTCATCTTGGGCTATGATAACATTTGCCTTGCAGGTTCTGGGACTGAATGAACTCCTGGATGTCTGTGTGGAAGTTATGTTATCTTAGCTTGGCCAATGAAGGGATAAAATGGATGTCATTTATCCCTAGGAAGCAAATTTTGACAATCAATCCTTTTTATAAAAGGGACATCGTCTGACCTTTTTGCAACAAGGACTGGCCTGGGCCCAAACTTTTTAAGTGGAACTTTAGTGGGTAGCTTCAGCACCCCCTATTCTGCTGTGACCAGTAGGACCATCTCTGTGATTGCTTAGGGGCTGCTAGTATAACTCCCAAGTGAAATGGTCTTCCTCATCCAATTCGGCTTGCTCCTACTTTCTGCAGACTTAAAACAGCCTTTAAAACCCATTTTGTTCAGTCTTTCTTCTGTCTCTTAAACCGTCACTTCTTCCAACCATTCCATAACCCCTTCCTATTGTGTGTTACTTCCCCCACCTCCTAGACTGTAAGCTCTTCAGGACAGGGTCCTCTCCTCCTCCTGTGTCACTGTTTGTATCTGTCTGTCATTTGCAACCCCTATTTAATGCACAGCGTTATGTAATATGTTGGCAATCCTGTTTTTTAATAACAATGATAAAAGCATTCCAGCAGCACTGCTGGCTTCACCTGTTACAGGCTGCTTTATTGCAATCTGCTCTTTCCCACCTCCTCCCCTGGCCAATCACAAGAGCAGTGAAGGCAAGGAAGATGGCAAATGAGGGTGAGACTGGCAACCACATTGCCTAATTCCCACTTGGTCCATCTTGAGGATTTCCCCTCTCATCATTACTTCCCCTGCTGGCAAGCTGAAATGCATTACAATTTTGTTGCTTGGTTTCAATCTCCTTCATTTAAAACATCACGCTATCCCATTTCCAAATGCCTCACCCTAAACATGAAAAATAATGATATCCAGAAAGCAAATGCTCTAAACATATTTTAAAAACAGCACAAAAAAGAAATTCCAAGAAAGCACGCAGGCTAAAACTAGGACTCATTTGTCATAGAATGACACCTAGCAAACCTTAATCCCTCTTCTGGAAGATAACATCAAAAAATAAAAGAGATTACTCTCTCAACATCCTCACTGCCTCTAGATGAGAAATTTGGATTTGCTATAAAATAAAAAGCTGGAACATTCACCACTTCAAGCAGCAGGGTACCAGCCGAGGAGAGCAAACTTTTTCCAAACGCAGTCGGCAATTCAGAGAAGATTGGCCCTACAATAACCCTCCTGTAAAATTTTAACGATCGCTTCACGGTAACAACAATGTTACAAAAAGGGAACATGCTCAGAAAAAAGATGCTCCAATAAGTTCCTGGGAAAGATGTGGTGAATGTGTTCTTTCTCTAGCATGCATTTTTTTCAGTGAATAATTCATCACTTGTGCTATCACATCCAAACTAGGTTCCATTAATATTGGGGAAGCAATTTTCTTTAAAACGTGTTCCTAGGGTCAGCATGCTTTACTATTGTAATTGCAATTCAATTGGTTTTAATCTCCTGGGATATACCTTTGTATATAGTACCTGTGGCTGACAACACAGTGCTTTTGAGATATTGAAACCCCATTTGTGTTGTCAGTCTTGCCTGCTTGACTACAGAACGTAACCTATACTTTTGATATATTGAAGTCTTCTATTGCCTCCCAAAGACAGCCTACACATTGGGCCTGATTTATCAAAGTTGACTAAGTAGACTAGACTTGTAGTAGACTAAGTAGACTAAATAGTGATCCACCAAACTAAATGGGTGATCCACCAAACCTGGTATGGATCTGGTCCAGGATTTAAAACATTTGCTAATAATAGCAAATGATTTTACGAAATCCATTCCAGGTTTGCTGGATCACGTAAGTTCTCCCATGATAGTCTATCTTCACAAGTCTTGGAGAGCTTTATAAATTTAAGCCTATTGTGTGTATGGAAAGAGTACTTTGGATATGCTGTTCTGGGAGCATGCAGGATCAGGCTGGTCCACCAAAGAACTACATTTTGCAACCTAAAATTAGCTTTTTTTCATATAAGGGATCACAATACCTACCATGCCCTTTGGTGGGCCCTTGTTAGTTTACAAAAATATGGCACTGTACTAAGTAAAACTATTTGTTCTAGCAGACCTTACTTCTCTGGTGGCCCCCAAGTCCAATTTAACGGCAAACTTCAGTTGTCTGCCCTTGCCAACTTTTCCAATTAATATTTGCAAAAGGCACACTTTAAAGTGGCTCCAATTTGGCTGTTTACATTGTCACCCACTTTTCTGATGGTGACAATGCTGCCTGAACCCAGCCAGGAACCGGTTGCTAGTTTACCACACATCTGCCACCAATCAGGGTCAAGGTTGGTGGCTGCCAACCACCAGTTATGTAGAACCTTGCGCATAGTGAATCCTATCAAAGGCTCCCTTTTCTCCATTTCATCATTGTTCATAGAGATCTTGGGAATAGTGAATAGGGGACAGCTGAGATTTGTCTCAACATCATGGTGGGAATAAACTCCAACATCCCTAACATATATGACTTATGATAGGCACAAACATCTCCACCAATGTATATGACTAAAAATCATCACTGAAAATGAATGGGAGTTGGTACAGTGACTTCCCATTATACTTCTATATAAACACTGCTTATTGTTCTTCAATAATATCCCATGGGATGCCAAGAAATCCTTTATAGATATACATCATAGGGAAAGAATTCTGTCCATGTGAATGGTGCTTAGAGGAAATTAAATAAAATGTGCCCTGGTAAAGAATAAGGATGAGATTGGATTTTGCCCCAAGTTGAGTTTACAGCAAACTTGCCTGCCCCATGCCAACTTCACCAACTAACATGAACATTTGCAAATGGCAGACTTCAAAGTGAAGTCAGTTGGTTGTTTACCTTGCCATCCAAGGAGTATTCCCCACAACAGCCGGGAACCAGTGTACCACAAATCCACCACCCATAAACTGGTTGTTCTCAAGAGCTGCCAATCACCACCCATGTCGAACTTTGCCCATGGTGTAGCCTACCAAAAGTTCTCATTTCAAATGAGCAAATGAAATCCAGGCAAATTAGCCCATCGCTGGTAATGACCTGCAAGTTTAGAGCTTCAAATGTATTTGTCGCAATTCTCAAAAAAGAGACCCAACAAGATAATGAAGACCTCCTCTCCAATCAAATGCAAGTGTTAGAATTTAAAGTGGCTCCCAGTGGGTTGTTTACCTTGAATGGTGGCAAAGCTGCCCGCACTATTCACAAAAAAGGGACACAACAAGATAATGAAGACTTCATGGTTCCCACATGGGCTGGACTTCACATATGTCTCCCTATGGTTTGCACGTTGTGGATCTTGGATTAACATGGACTTTGGTGGTGATGTTAAAGAGGTTTCTGATGAATACATTTGGTGGTCACCTAAAGCATTCCTATGCAGTTGTTCTTTGCAATGTGGTTGAGTGGAGTTAGTTAAGAGTAAGAACCTTAACTTACTTAGTTAAGAGTAAGAGTAAGAGTAAGAGTAATATATAATTTCCATAAATATGGAAGGTAAGCGATTAAAATATAAAATCCAATGCAAGTGGTGGACTTCAAAGTTGATCCCATTTGATTGTTATACCATGTTCTGAAAGTTGGCAATTCTGCCCAAAGTAGTTCCCAGCCAGGATTTGTATGGCACATCCACCACCTATTCATTGGTGGTTGTCAAGAGCTGCCAAACATAAGCCATGTAGAACCCTGCCCATAGTGAACCCTACCACAGCCTCCTATTTCAAATGAGCAAATGAAATCCAGGCAAATTAGCCCGTAACTAGTAATGACCTAAATAATTGGAGTTTCTTCAAGAACCACAATCCACAAAAAAAGAGACAAGATAATGAAGACCTCATGGTTCCCACATGAGCTGGACTTCACATTTGACTACCTATGGCCTTCACGTCGTAGACCTTGGAGGAACCTGGACTTTGGTGGTGCTGATGGTGGAGAAGTTGGGTGGTAGACTAAAGCATTCTCATCCAAATGTTCTTTAATCCTTTGTGAGTGGTTGACTCGAGTTGGTTAACAGTAATAAGCTGAGTAAGATATAATTTGTATTGATATAGAAGGTCCAGGGTTAGAATAATAAATTCAATGAAATGATTTCACTGGCAGCCTAAGTTCACAGCTCATCCAGTCGAAAGATTCAGTGCGACTGCAGAACATACACAAGTCCTAATTCAGTTGATGAGCGGCTTTTCTAATGCCCTTTGAGGTTATTTATAGCACTGTGCCAGTCAGTTGGTTTGATTTAATTGTTAATGTCCTCTTTCTGTGGTTATTAAAAGAACGGTGTATACCTCATCACGCTCCTCACTGGATTTTATTTCATTTTTAATGCTCAGTTTGGTTATTAAAAGCACTCTGCATCCCAAGGATCCTTGCTGAAAATTTATTTCCTTTTTAATGGTCTGTCTAGAATTATTAGAGGTACCGAGCCTCATCAATTCTTCCCCCAGTTTTATGCAACTTTTAATGTTCTGTCTGCTTATTAGAAGTATTATACCTTATAATCTTAAAGGTGTTTTACTGCACTTCCAGTGTTGTGACGTTTAAAGAAAGAAAAGCGAGGACAAAACAGATAAAGGGAACTCTTTGCTAAAGATATGAGACCTTCAGCCTCCCCTTCAATAAATTTGACCCTCAGCTTCCCTTAGATTAAATTTGCTCCTCGGCCATCCCTTTATTAAATCTTCCATAGCCTTGGCTTCAGTCTTGGACAGGATCCTCTCCAGGACTGAAAGGACTAACTCTGATTTCACTTCCCTAAATCTGCCATTCAGCCTGACCTTTAATACATCTGACCTCCAGTATCCCTTACAAAAACATCTGCCCATCAGTCTTCCCTTCAATAAACAAGGCCTCCACCCTCCCCTTCATTTAATCCACCTTGTATCCTCCTTCAATAAATCTATCCTCCAGTCTTCCCTTCAATAAATCTACCCTCCAACCTTCATTTGAAAACATCTGCCCTCCAGCCTCCCCATCATTAATTCTGCCCTCTAGCCTGACCTTCAATAATTCTGCCCTCTAGCCTGACCTTCAATCCATCTGACTCCAAGCTGTCCCTACAATAAATCTTCCCTTCAGCCTTCCCTTCAATAAATGTACCCTCCCCTTCATTAAATCTGCCCTCCAGTCTTCCCATATTTAAAACTGACCTTCAGCTTCTAACACTTTAAAACTGACTTCCTGCCTCCCCTTTGTTAAATCTGCCCTCCAGCCTCCCCTTCATAAAATCTGCCCTTTAGCATACTCTTCATTAAATCTGCCCTCTAGCCTCCCCTTCATAAAATCTGCCCTTTAGCATACTCTTCATTAAATCTGCCCTCTACCCTCCCCTTCATTAGATCCACCTTGTATCCACCTTCAATAAATCTATCCTCCAGTCTTCCCTTCAATAAATCTACCCACCAACCTTCATTTGATAAAATCTGCCCTCCAGCCTCCCCTGCATTAAATCTGCCCTTCAGCCTCCCCTTAATTAAATCTGCCCTCTAGCCCGGCCTTCAATCCATCTGACTCCCAGTAGGGAAACTACAATAAATCTGCCCTTCAGCCTTCCCTTCAATAAATGTGGCCTCTAGTCTCCCCTTCATTAAATCTGCCCTCCAGTCTTACTGTATTTAAAACTAATATTCAGCTTCTAACACTATAAACCTGACCCCCTGCCTCCCCTTCATTAAATCTGTTCCCCAGCCCCCCATTCGTTAAATCTGCCACCCAGCCTTCTCTTCATTAAAACTGCCCTGTAGCTTACTGCTCATTAAATCTGCCCTCCAGTGTCCTCTACATGAAATCTGCCTTCAAGTCTTCCCATTATTAAATCAGCTCTCAACCTTTCCCTTCAGTAATCCTCCCCTTCAACTGCCCCTACCTTAAATCTGCCCTTAAGCCTCCCCTTCATTAAATCTGCCCTCCAGCCTTCACATCAATAAATATGCCCTTCAGCCTTCCCTTCAATTAATGTGGCCTCTAGCCACCCCTTCATTAAATCTGCCCTCCAGTCTTCCTGTATTTAAAACTAATATTCAACTTCTAACACTTTAAACCTGACCTCCTGCCTCCCCTTTATTAAATCTGCCCTCCAGCCTCCCCTTCATGAAATCTGCCCTTTAGCCTATCGCTCATTAAGTCTGACCTCCAGCGTCCTGTACATGAAATCTGCCTTCGAGCCTTCCTATTATTAAATTAGCTCTCAATGTTTCCTTTCAGTAATCCTGCCCTTCAACTGCCCCTACCTTAAATCTGCCCTTTATTAAACCCTCCCTCCAGCCTTCATGTCAATGAATCTGCCCTCCAGCCTCCCCTTCAGTCTTGCACAGTCTAGTTCCTCTTCTAGACTGAAATTACTCATTTACACATTTTTATTTGTTCCGAGAAAAAAAAGCAACTTTTTGCACATTTTACTATGGGAAACCTAAAACCAAAGGCTCGTTCCAAGGACATTTATATGCATGTTGCATGTAGAAGGGGCAGCCCGATACAACACATTTCACAACAAAATAGTGAATGCTGCAATTTAAAAAAAGCAGAACATTGCAACCTACAGCAGTTGCCTCACCTTGCTCTGCAGCGCATTGGGGCCGCTATTAAGAATGAATGGCACCCCAGCATACCGATGCATGTTTTGTGTCTTGCAGTGCATTGCCTTATTGGAATGTTTTAGAGGGAGCCACACTTCAACGGGTTAAGTAGATTTTTACCCATTGCTATAAATAACCCTAAATATTTAATTGGCGGGGATTCTTGGTTTACTATCACATTGAAAAACCTTTGCCAAATTGCTATTCAGCGTTTTTGCCACCTATCGATGTTGATGTTTCAAACAGGATTTGTTGAGCTTAACTTTATCACAAATCAGCATGAAAAAAAAATTTACCAAGCACATATACTGTATATATGCAAGATATATTATTTTTTTTCTTATATTTTCTATCAAACATCCTATCGGAAGGACTGTTCTCCTATTGCGATTTCTCATACGTCCTGTGCAGTTTCATACATCTCCATCCCTCCTACTGTTCAGCCCATAAGCATTTAGACATCAAAGCTATTTCCTTCCATTATATCTGTAGGGCTATTGCTGGGAGCCGCATGAAACAGCTTTTGCTAGCACTAAAATTGAAGTACCTACTGAAAGTGCACATAATGGATTCGGCGTCCTCACGGTGGAACGCAAGGTTCACGTTTTTTTTTTTTAGTTTTAGATGACTGTTCTGTATTCATCACCGCAGTGCTGTAGGAATTCAGCAAAGCATAATATATCCAGTCCTAGTGGAATTGGATTGCCTGTGTCATGCTGACATAGAACAAAGGTAACCTTGGATATGTATATCATTCTGTGTATCAGTGCTGTGTATCTAAATTACACTGGTCTTTGTAATAAATCCTTCTTCGGAGGTATGGTCCAAATCTGATGTTTTCAGTTTATGATTGAGCAGCTTAATTTAGCTTCCCCGGCTTGGTTCAAGGTACAAGTTATTTGCCGCACCGCAAGGACTGAGCGTGATTGGAAATACCAGACTTTGTTTTTTTTCCTCTTAGAGGTAAACAAATTATCACATGTAATAATGTCCAGGGACAGAAGTATTTATTACCCATTTACAGGCGTCAATTGCAGGCGTAGACTGGCAAAAGAAATGATGAGGTTGACTATTGAATGAAGATACAAGGCACAGGTCGGCCTATTACCAAATGGTTCCTTTTGTGTCACGATACAGGTTCTCTTGGGGAAATTACTGGAAGGCAATAGAACTTGTCAAAGATGTATCTGTTCCTGTTGTCTTTGTTGCTGGGGGAGCTTTCGATTTTATTTATTCTATTTATTTTTCTACTAAAATTCCCTAAAGACTGTACATCTCTGTTATAGGTGACCTCCAGGTAGGATTTGGCCTGGAAAACCAGAAGAATGGAAAAGTCTTCAGTGGTCCCAGAGATATCGCCCCCATATAAGTGCCATATAAGAGGTCACAAGCCTTTTGGTTGGCCACTGTGCCATGAAAGCTATTCGTTCTGGTGGTCCATCCTCACTTTCTCTGGTGGTCCCAAGTTTGCAGTCCAATCTTGCGGCCAACAAGGTCTGACCTAAATCTGGGCCCAGGACTTGTTTGCTATAAAGTATGCAGAGTTAATGTTGGAAAGCATAATCCATTTTCCACTTGGTCACCAGGGCTTCCATCTTCTCCTGGTCTTCTTCTGGGTCCATTGGCCAAGTCATGATGCATGCACATAAGGAGCTGATACACCTAGCACATATTTATGTACACTGGCTGCACATGCCTGGCATACTGGTGTAAGAAGCAGCTTAAAAAAAGAAATGGTTGTTACGTAGCTATTTTTAGTTCCCTGGTGAGTCTTACAATAACTGACAATGACAGTGTATTTCGGGAAACATCAACTTATTTTCTTCACTTTCCGAAATGTTTTTAGCCTGAGAAAATAGTTGACCTTCAGGCAGGATTTTACTGCTAGACTACAGGTAGTCCCCGGGTTACATACGAGATAGGGACTGTTGTTGAATTTTTATGTTAGTAGGAACAGGTACATTGTTTTATTATTTTAATAATAATTGAGTTTGTCTCAACATATTATTAGGCAGTGTCAGTTACTGTATAAAATCCTTACTGTGAGCTAATCACAAACAAAGCAAAAAAAAATCGTTATGGAGCCTAGACATTCATTGACCTTTGGAGCAAGCTGAGCTTTGATATGCAAAAAGAAACAACTGCAGAGTTTGTCTTGATCAAAAAAGAGTTATAAGAGGCTGCAGAAAGAGCTCAGTCTTTAGGATCACCTACAACCTCAGCTGTGTTTAGCAAAAGATTTCTTCTGCAAGTCATGCAAACTGCCCTCCCCCCCCCATCCAGGAGCAAGCAGGGAAGCCCCGTTCGTATCTAGGAGTCGTCTGTATGTTGGATGTCCTTAACCCGGGGACTACCTGTACTGGGAAAAACCTCCAATGGGTCCAGGGGTATTCCCCCATAATAGGTGCCATTGAAGAGGTCACAAGCCTTCTGGTTGGTCATAGTAGCTTTGCAAAGAATAGGCCAATGTTCTAAGAAACTTTTCATTTTGGTGGGCCATCCTAACTTCCTATGGTGGACCCAAAGTGCCCAGTCCAGCTTTGCCTCCAGCTTTTCCTTCAGCCTAAATAAAATCTGATTTTTGAGCCCGGGGGATGTTTGCCATAATGTACAAGCATGCTGAGTATATTTGCTCAATATGGTGAAAAGCGGCAATATCCATGCTCCCCTTGGTCACCGGGCCTTCCATCTTTTCCTGGGCTTCTTCTGGGTTCATTGGTGTTGATTAGCCTGGGCACATAATTATGGCAAGATGGTACACTGGCTGCACATCCAAGGCTGACTGGGTGTTAGAAGCTGAAAAAAAGAAATGTTAGTTAGGAAGCCAACTTTAGTTCCTCTGCAAAGCTTACAATAACTGACGAGGACACTGTATTTCACAGAACATTAACCTATTTTCAGGACTTGCTGAAGATGTTTCTAGCCTGAAAAAATAGGCTAATAAGATAAAGCTGACCTCCAGGCAGGGATGGACAGAAGACTGGGGAAAACCTGCAATAGATCCAGTAATATATTCCCCAATATTAGTCCCATATTGAAGGCCACATGCCCTCTGGTTGGCCATTGTTGGCTTGCAAAGAATAAGTCCAACCTTGCAGCCAGCATTCTCTTCAGCTAAAATAAAATCTGACTTTTGAGCCCAGGAGATGTTTGCCATAAACTACATGAAAAGTATGCACACTATGGTGGAGATATAAAATAAACTCCCCTTTGATCACTTCAAACTTCTTCTGTGGTTCCTCTGGGTTTAGAGTCTTCATTGGCCGTGCCATGATGCTCGCACATAGAAGTTAACAGAATTATGCCAAAATGGTAAACTGGCTGCACATGCAAGGCTGATTGGGTCTTAGAAGCAGCTGAAAAAAAGAAATGTTTTTTAAGAAGCCAACTTTAGTTCTGCAATGAAGGACATCACAGTTTGGGAAACATCAACTTATTTTCTGCACTTGCTGAAGATGTTTTTAGCCTAAAAAAAAGAAGACCAAGGCAGCCATTGCATCTACGTACTGGTAAGGTGCAATAAATTACATTTTTTATTTTGCTTTTGGATTTAGTGCCTCAGTATCCAATATGCAGTCAAACACAAGAAGAACACGAGTAGTCACGGACACTGTGCATGGTGCCAAGACACGGTATGCGAACCGCTTAACTTCAAGCTGCTTCATACATTGATTTACAGCTGAGAATAATTACCTTTAGAAAACCGCAGTTGTGTGGAGCTCTTATCTATTAAATAGATATCATGGGCATATAGCAGCAGAAGGACGGGCAATGGTGATCACATTGATGATATTATCAATACTGATAATACCTCAATAATAATATTGAAGTTTTACTGTAAAGGTTCAGTTTTTATTTTATTTTTTTGTACAGCACTGAGAAATATACAACATATCTGTTCAAGCCTTTATCTAATCTCCTTCTAGTTAAGGCCATTTGCCATTTTGGCATGCAGGAAAGGTAATAAATCAGCTGTGAAACTGAGCTAAAATCCATCACATGTGTCAGGTACTTTTTCAGAAACACTTTAAAGCGTATGTAAAAAACAAAACTGTAATATATCCAAGCTTATCAGTTCTCACGTGTGATGGCTGCATTTTTTTTTCTCATGCGTCCTATCCATGGTGATGCTGCAAATAACATGATTCCCGTCCTTGGGTGACAAAAGCCATTCAATGTACTGGAAGAAGCCATGGATGTTACCATAGGACTATACCACGGATATTGTCTACTTCTCTTAAGGGGTCCCATCCTTTTTCAGATGTTCCCTCCTTGGGGATCCTGCAAATAACACAATTCCCTTCCTTGGGTGACAATGGGCACTCAATGTACTGGAGGAAGCCATGAATGTTATCATAGACGGATATCACAAACACATTTTTTTCTCCTAAGAAGTTCCGCCTTTTTTTTAGGTCTCCTTGGTGGTCTTACAAATAACACTATTCATTTTCTTGGGTGACAATGGCCACTCAATGTATTTGAGGATTTGTAGGTGTCCCTTCCTTGGTGATCCTGCAAATACCATGATTCATATCATTTCGGGACAATGGCCACTGAATGTACTGGAGAAAGCCATAGATGTCACCATAGGACAATACTACAAACATGTCCCCTCTGTCCTTTTTCAGGAATCCCATACTTGGTGGTCTTACAAATAACAAAAATTATTTTCTTGGTTGATAATGGCAACTCAGTGGATGAAGTCATGGACTACACCACAACATGTCTTCTTCTCTTAAGGTGTTCCATCCTTTTTTAGGTGTCTTGTCCTTGGTGATCCTGCAAATAACATGATTCCTGTTCTTGGGTGACATTGGCCACTCAAGTACTGGAGGAAGCCATGGAAGTCACCATAGGACAATACCAATAACATGTCTTCTCTTAAGGCATCTTATTCTTTTTCAGGCATCCCATCCTTGGTGGTTGTACAAATAATACGATTATTTTCCTTGGGTGACAATGGCCTTCGATTTACTTGAAGAAGCTATGATTGTCATTATAGAACAATACCACAAACATGTCGTTTTCTCTGAAGACATCCTGTTCTTTTTCAGGTGCTCCTTCTTGGTGATCCTACAAAAAACATTATTATCCATCTTAACATACTGAAGGAAACCATGAATGTCACCATAGGATAATACTACAAGAGTCTTCTCTTAATTTCCATTACATGGGGCTTGGGGAATTATTAGTAGATGGTTTAGGATGAAGAAAGCACAAAACCAGCAGCTAAAGTTCCATGTTAATTAATAAGAGGTTTATCCAAGTCTCAATTGTTGTTCCGATGCTGTAAGCGCATATGGTCCGAATGTATATTGATACATGTAACTAGATGCAATTATGATAGGGATGAGCAGACTAAACGTTTCATCCCTTGGAAAGGCTTGAGTTACTTTTGCAATTGTGGGACTTTTCTTCCCCATTCTGATTGGTATAATTAAGCTGGGGTTGGAGCTGGGAACATCCAACTAAGTCCAGAAATATTGCAAATGCTCAGTATCTTCTCAAGCATTTTCTATAGCAATACAGCTCAAAGTCTGTTAGGTAAGCTGCCACCCTAATTAAGATGGCAGAACTGAAGGCAAAGGTCCCTGATCCCTTTACAGGAGGGCTGTGGCTCTGACTGGTGCACCCCCCCCAGCGGGGTCAGGAAAAAGACCCTGCTGGGGGGGGTGCACTGACCAGAGCCGCAAACCATGTCTCCTGTACAGATTGCAGGCACTGGGCAGGTTGTATCTCTAGACACAACCCGTCCACTCTCCCATTACAGGCTCAGACCTGCGATGGGAGAGTGAGAAGGTTCTGGCATCATGATGTCACTATGGGGGAATTTTCTATGGGGGGTCACTATGGGGGTAATAGATGCATTATTTAAAGAATCATATAGGAATACATAGCTTGTAAAGGTAAATGTGCTGTTTGATGAGATGGTCTGGAGACTGGGTCTCTTTAGAGTAAAAAAATTTTGGACAGAGTGGAGAATGGGTAATATTGCAGTTTTTCACCTTTTTTCGGTTGTCACCAAGACAAATAGACATGGTGAATCTCACCAACACAGAAAGCAATTAAAACTCAGTAGATTGGATTGGATTTACCTATGTCTAACCTTGGCTGGTTGTAGACATCAGGTTCAATATAAAAATTATAATAAAATAACTTTTTAAAATCCTAGTCTTCACCTTTATTTCATCCTTTGTGGAATCTCAGGATTGTCAATCCCTTGCAGGCTCTTCTTATCTGCATGCTCCTCAGCAATGGCTTCGTGGCGTTCCGCAAAGCCTCCAAAGGGTCTGGTGGACTATGGTCCATGCCTATAGTGGACCATCCCTATGTAATATTTATTAAATTGGCCACTTGTAGTCCTCATTGGAAGGCCATGGGACATGGGGGCAATGCAGAAGACAACAACAGATCATTGTCATCTCATAATAGAAATGCCTACAAAAGGTCCACTTCTGAAGCATCATCAGGTTTTGTTTTAATATAAGCGCCAGAGAAAGAATTGGGAATGGCGTTTGGTAAAGTTTATATCAGATTTTAGATTGGGTGACTTTAGATAACTTTTGCTCTTCTTGCACACTTATTCACAGATGAATGTTTTTCTATATCAATACAACAAAAATGCCCATATTGGCATTGAGGGACAGTTTTGTATAAGTCATGGTCATGAAGAAGCAAGGATCGACATGGTGCTGGTTTTTGAACATTCTGCCTAGAAAACAAGAAGAAAACAATGCAAATGACTATTATCTGGTAAAATTACTAGCTTGCAGCCTGTTACCAGACTGTGTGCCTGAAATACCCAAAGAGAAATAACAGCTGTGTAATTGCATCAGCTCCTGAGCAGCAGATGGCCTTCATTAAACCGTGCCTGCGTAGTTATGGTTATTAGGCCCAGTCTTGCTTAGCTTAGGAAATGTATTTTATGGATTGTTGTGGTTACTAATGTCTATTAATCATTATTAATCATTTCGCTAGATGCAAAATGTCTGACATCTGCCCAGCAGATATATATATATATATATATATATATATATATATAGATAGTGAGAGAGTATCAACTTATCAGCCAGACTGTCAGCTATGGGGGGGGTGGACACTATTGATGATCAATGACACCAGTCAAGTGGTTGGATTATTCAATGGCAATAGAACAGTCAGTTCTTGAAGGTGATAAACATGATGATGGCCAAATTGTGATGGCTAGATGATAGGGCAGACACCTCCAAAGCAGGTCTTGTGGGCAATGTTTGCATTGCATTATTTAGTACCTACTAAAAGTGGGCCAAAGAAGGACAATTGGTGAACCAAAGACAAGATCATAGACTAGCATGCCTGGACTGATCCCACTGAAGGGCTACGATTGTGCAAATTGCTAGAAAATGTAATGCCAACCATGTGGGAAAAGTGCTAGAACACAAATGCATCACAGCTTTCTGCGTATATTTCTCCACAGACCAGTCAGAATGCCCATGCTGACCACTGAAAGTGCCTACAATGGGAATGTGAACACCAGAACTTATCTATGGAGCAATGGGAGAAGGTAGCCTGGCCATGTTTTCTTTCAAAATGTAAATGGCTGTCATTTACCTAGAGAAAAGAGGGCAGCAGGATGCAAATTGGGAAGAAGGAAGACACCTTAGGAAGTCTAGCGGAGTCCATGCCTCAACCGGTCAAAGCTGTATTGATGACCCATAAGCCCCTACACAATATACATATAGTGCACTTTACAATATTTACCTTGGGTACCTTGTACTAGCATTGGTATGTAGAGTAATTTATGCTACAAAGTTTGAAATCATTAATATTTTTATTGGATGGGCTTCCAAGACCTACACTGTACATTTCCCTCTGATCACCCAGATTGGTCTATGGAGCTGTAAAATTAGAATACAAAGTAGCAAATCCCAGTGCTAATCCTGGTTATGGAGAAATAGAAATGGTGGAAATGGACTCTAGGAGCAAATTACCTAAAAAAACAAGAGGATCCAACTCATATCTACTAAATATATTACAAGGGACTAAAGCAGAACTAGTTACATGTTTGAGATGAGGAAAGAAGCAGATAGCTGCTAAGGGTCTACCTAGGACTTGTGGTTTGGTCTACTGCCTGGTGTGTGACCATGCCAATCCAGGACAAAACTCATATACTTTGACTGAACCCCGCTGGCCAACTTATCACCCAGACCATTAAGCCTGCTGACACGTAGGGCACGTAGACACCATTGATGATCTTGTGTCAATGACACCTGTCAAGTGTTTGGATTTATTTGTGATGACTGGATGGTGGTTCAGAGCCACCGTCAAAGGAGTTCTTGTGGGGTGTTCTTGTTATGCAAAGTTTAGTAGCTACCAAAAGTGGGCCAAAGAAGTACTACTTTATGCAATAAAAACCTCATCTGGAGTGTTCAGATAGTTCCCATAAAGTACGTTATGTGGGGACTACACACCTCCATGACACCTTCCTTTCAGAAGGCAGGACATGATATCCTGCACTCACAGTATGGGCCAAGTCTTACTGTTTGGGTTATGTTCGGCATCCTTCAACCCAAAATACTTTGAAGATCTTCTTCAAGAGATGGACAGTTCTTTATTTAAGGTTTATTCAACCTAATTAAAAATCCCACCTTACCATATTGTCTCTGGTTTTCTTTCATTTCTTTTCCAAACCAAAATCTATCACTGTGTTCCTTTAATACCTAAAGGAAGAGCAAGACGATACGTACCGGTCTTCTACTCAAGCATTGAGGATGTGTTTAATTGTTTTTCAGCAAAGTAAGAAAAGAACAGAAGCTGTCAAGGTCTGATTGATTTATTTTATTAAAGACTGTGATTAAACACAGGATCTTTTTCATTGAGGTCAACAGCACAGGTTAATTTCAAGCAACATCTTCCTCCTGGGAAGGAGGTTTTGGATGCGGCTGTCATCCATCTCTGTACTGCCAGTGTCCCACAATTAACCCCAGTGGCGGTGTTGACAAAATACTTGTCTTTTCCTGTTAGTTGCCAGAATATGCAAGGTTGCCTCCATGCTCTCTTTTTTCCTCTTTCATTGTTGTAAGAATGATATTGTATTTTATGTCATTTACCTGCTGTATACAATAAAAGCTATAAAGGTAAAAAAAAAAAGTTAATGTATACAGCAGATGAAACCTCAATTCTAGAAGTTTCTGCTATCAGTACTGGTGAGATAACAATCTTGTCCTTTACTTTAGGTTCTCTTCTATTTCGGCAAACTTGTTATAAAGAGAAAATGTCTTGAAATATCTTGAAGACAACGATCATTATCTCACCAGTGACATGGGATTAATTGACGTCTCTAGCAGCGTTGTTGAATTTCAAACTGAAAAGGTCGAAAAAGGTAACCTAAAGTTCTAAAAATGGAGCAACAGGCACCGTTGCCAATGCTGGAAATGGAAATTTTGCAAAGCCACCTGGTTCTAGGCTTCAAGAAGGGATGGAGATTAAAGAGTAGGGATGCAAATTTCGGAGGCGCAGGTGTTCTTCTGTCCCAGCCACATGG
Source organism: Pyxicephalus adspersus (assembly GCF_032062135.1). NCBI lineage: Eukaryota > Metazoa > Chordata > Amphibia > Anura > Pyxicephalidae > Pyxicephalus > Pyxicephalus adspersus. Next base: position 84,683,422 of record NC_092871.1, on the reverse strand, counting down.
ACCGGGTCCCACTACCCTCAGGATCTGCATTGCTTGTCTGGTGGATTTTCTTTTGGGACATTTTGCTTTTGGATTTCTGTATTCACTGTTGTTATCTGTTCTGGGGCTACATCTGCAAGATAAATAGAATGCAGTTTAGATGGAGATCAATGTAATGACTACAAAGAGTCTTCCTTAAGGTGCATCTAAACTAAACAACAAAAATGTAATTTATTTTAGCTTACAGGACCTTAGATGTGGTGGCCATTTTTGTTTTTTGGTTTCTTTTTTCACCTGGTGATCCACTAACACATTTCTTGTCTTAGGGTTACAAAATTCACTATACTAAATCTTTGGAAGAACGTTGTGGTCAACCTACATGATTGGGTGTGTTAACACCGTAGTCCCCCTCTTCCCATTGCTACAACATAGGGGCAGATGTGTTTGGTGCTTTATGTAACTGCAATGCACGATAATACAATGATAATATATTATTGTAGAAAAAGAATAAGAAGCCTTCAGCACTTTAAGGAGGTTCTCACATGTTCAATAATGGAACGTCTCAGGACAAAGCCAATATTTTGGGGTCTCACCGGGTCCCTTTCTAAGGGTGATATTGCAACTAAGAAATCATAATGCTTAAGGACCCTGTTAAGCCCTTACATTTCAGCATTATAAATTAATTGTGATGTGATGTGTTCTACTAATAAATACATAAGAACCTCTTTGAGCCGTTGGTAACTAATCCTTCGCCTGAAGTGTCCAGTAGATCTAACAACAGAGCTAACTTATAAGTACAGAACAGGCAAAAACAACAATAACTCATCTTCTTTCAAGATTTCCAGCAAGACATTCTAAAAAAGAAACTTAATTTAATTATATTTTGCTCAGGGCCCCATTTGGGCTATAGGAACCAACGATCCATCATCTGGGACAATCAAAAAAAATGACCTTCAAGATATAAGATAAGTTTTATCAGCCATTATGACTTATACCAAGCTGTGGTGATGGGGAACCCTTTGAACTCCCAAAACACATTGAATGGTATTAAAGTGGAACTGAACCCTGAAGATATTCACCTGTCCCGTTCCAATGGGGGTGCCCCCATTCTCTTTTCTATTACATCCTGATATTTGGCCTACTTGATTGGCCAAGCTGGGATAACATAATTCCTGCACAGGTGTGCCGGGGTGCGTTCAGTGCCATCACCCAAAAGAGAAGCCGCATTGCCAGGTATCCCTAATTTTGACAGCTGTTGGCAATCAGTCCAGTAAGATTACTCATTGCAGAAGGGACATTGGTTGTCCCTTTCTACAATTTGGACTTGTGTCGTGACAAAATTTCAAGGTGGAACCTCAACAAAAGGATTGGAACAGAACTAAATCTTGACTTAGTGAGTCTGAATTATTAAAGCTCTTCACGACTGAAGAAGATAGACTATCATGAGAGAACCTAGGTCATCCAGCAAACCTGGAATAGATTTCTTAAAAAAAGAGATTCCTATTATTATCCAGATATATTCCAGGTGTGCTGGATCACACAGGTTCTCCCATGATAGTCTAACTTCTCCAGTCTTGGGGGAGCTTTGATAAACCAGGCCCAGTGTGTTCTACCTTTTGATAATTTGCATTGCCCTGATTTTTTTATAAGCCTACAAATGCAAAAAAGTTTCCATTTTTGGCATGGGAATTGTTTTTTGAGACTGGGAAACAGTTTACCATATCCCCATCCCCAGTTCGGCTTTTACGCCAATCTAATAATAACCTGTCCATGACCTTTGCAAAGATCTGACCCCGTGTAGGCATCGTGCAATGGAAAGGACCTGGCTTAGAAAATTGTGACCAATAGCATACCTATGGGAAGCTGATTCGTCCAACATTAGAATATTGAATCGGCAACATAGTCATGTGATCCATGTAGACACACTACAACCCCCATCATCACTTTTTCATTAGGTTGAGTTTGAATATTTAATTGCTGTTTTTCGACCATATAATCAGTTCCATAGCTTTGCTTAATTATTAAAATGATTACGATAGAAATATATAAGGAGGTCTTCAGAGTACAGTTACAAAATCCAAAAACAAGGTTATGGAGATGGTCTATACTTAGATACTTCCCTTGCCTATGAAAAGCCTTGGAATTAATGAGCTCTATCAGGATGGTCTCTGCAGAGTCTCTGTGTGACATTGACGGATGATTATAAGAAGCTTGCAACTGACACCTCAGACTCCGATAACAAAGTATCCTCAGAAGAAAGAAATGTACTTTGTAATTATTGTTTACTTTCACTTTTTTTTCTGCTTGCTCAGTGAAAGTAAACGATCAACCAATGGGCAGAGCACCGGATCATGATCTGATAATATGGCGGGGGTACAAGTTTGGAAAGGAGATGTGATTGAGAATTGTTGGACATTGGGATGGAAAATATCAACAAACATTCCTTGCTAAGTAATCTCCGGTGTTCATGTAAGACGTATAAATGGACATTTAGTTCAGTCAGGTGGTATAAAGTCATAGCCAGAAAAATGGAAACCTTTATCCCTTCTATATGTTTAAATCTGCCCCAGACTTATATTTGGTAAACCCACCCTCTGGTTTTCCTTAATTTTTTTTGCCCTCCAGTCTCTTTTTCATCAAATCTGCCCTTCAATTAATGTGGACCTCCAGTCTTCCTTTAAGTTTGCGCGCCAGCCTCTTCTTCCTCAAATCTGTCCTCCAACCTCACCTTTAGTAAATCTGCCTTCCGATCTCCCTTCATTAAATCTTCCCTCCAGCCTTCTTTTCATCGAATCTGCCCTCCAGAATTCCCTTCATTAAATTTGCCCTCCAGCCTCATTGTTATCAAATCTGCCTTCCAGCCTCCCTTTCATGAACTCTGCCCTTCAACCTCCCCTTCAATTAATGTGGACCTACAGTCTCCCTTTCAGTTTGCCCTCCAGCCTCTTCTTCCTCAAATCTGCCCTCCAACCTAATCTTTAGTAAATCTCTCTTCCCATCTCCCCTTCATTAAATTCACCCTCCAGCCTTCTTTTCATCGAATCTGCCCTCCAGACTTCCCTTCATTAAATCTGCCCTCCAGCCTCATTGTTATCAAATCTGCCTTCCAGCCTCCCTTTTATGAACTCTGCTCTCCAACATCCCCATCAATTAATGTGGAGCTACAGTCTTCCTTTCAGTTTGCCCTCCAGCCTCTCCTTCCTCAAATCTGCCCTCCAACCTCACCTTTAGTAAATATACCTTCCGGTCTCCCCTTCATTAAATTCACCCTCCAGCCTTCTTTTCATCGAATCTGCCCTCCAGCTTTACCTTCATTAAATCTGCCCTCCAGCCTCATTGTTATGAAATCTGCCCTCGAGACTCCACTTCTCCCCTCATTAAATTCGCCCTCCAGCCTTCTTTTCATCGAATCTGCCCTCCAGCCTTCCCTTCATTAAATCTGCCATCCAGCCTCATTGTTATCAAATCTGTCCTCCAGCCTCCCTTTCATGAAATTTTTAAACCTCCCCTTCAAGTATTGTGGACCTAAAGTCTCCCTTTCAGTTTGCCCTCCAGTCTCTTCTGCCTCAAATCTGCCCTCCAACCTCACCTTTAATTAAATCTGCCCTCCAGGCTTCTTTTCATTAAATCTGCCCTCCAGCCTTACCTTCATTAAATCTGCCCTCCAGCCTCCTTGTTATCAAATCTGCCCACTGCCTTCCAGCCCCCCCCATTTATTAAATCTGTCCCCTGACCTTCCCTTGCTTCCCTTGCCAGTTTTCCCTTCATTCAAATCTTTTCCCCAGCCTTCCTTTTATTCAATTTACCCCGCATCCCTCCCTACATGAAATCTGCCCTTCCGCTTTACCTTAATAGAATGGATCCTATCCTGAAAAGCCTTACTCTACTTTCACTGCATAATGTGAGTGTCCCATAATGTACACTAGAAGCTGCAGCAAGTCAAAGTCTGCCTCATTTCCTGGATGGAGAATGTTCAGCATCACCTACCCCCTCCCCAGCCTGTCTGTCCTCGGCCCTGTCCCTTTACATTTATGTTGATGCATATTCAGATTTGTTCCTAAAGTTACTTACTGGATTTTTGCTTTGCTGTTATTGGGCAGGAGAATGGGACTGGAGGTTCATCTTCTTCCTTCTTCCGACACAGGCCTCCGATTTTCTCTGCCACATAGCTGCAAGCTGGAAAAGAATACAAATCAATAAGACAGCTAAATATGATATATTGGTATAATTTACCACTAGGAGGTGAAAGCAGCCACATCATGAGTAGAAAAGCCTGTCCCCTGCCAGCATGCTTAGAAAAGTTTTCTAGAAGCAGTGGTCTCTATGCAGAAGTCTGACTCCTGAAATGGAAATCCAATCAGCAAAGCTTTTACTCCCTGCTACCTGGAGAGCTCTAGCTATGACTCAGCAGAGAGGAGTGTCTGACCTCTACAGAGAGGTTACTGCTTCCTTACAGAGAGTAGGAGTCCTTCTCTGCATCATGCTAGCATGGCACAAGCTTTTTCATTTCATCCTCTCCTATTGACCCCTTTATTGTTGCAAGGACACATGGCCATTAACAAGTTTTCATCCAAGATTCACTCATCTTTATCCAAAATGTATACCCTTTACATTGGATTTGATTAGAAAAATTGAAATATTGTAAAATTGATTCATACATTTTTTTAATGAACTACAAAATAGGGCAGAGATAGGGAGGTGCAACATGTGCAACTGCTTGAGGACCCTGGACACTCCATAGCCAACAGGGGCCCCAAGCGAGTTCAGAGAAAGTAATTTCTGCACAGTGGCCCACTGTTGGCTAAATCCGCCACCGAGTATCATTCACCTGTCAATCCATTCGAAAAAACATTCATACATGCATTCCCTATTTTCACCGTTACGCACTTTTGATGATTGGTCACTAGGAGGCTGAATGAGTATTAGGTTTAATATGGATTAGAATGAGCACTGTATGGGGGGTCGAACTGCTGTGCCCAAAATTAAAGCTGAGCTGATTGGTGAAAAATTTAAAAATGCAAAGATGTACATTATATTAATATCTATAAATATAGTAATGCAATAGTCATAGTATAATAAAAAATTAAAATAATATTTATTCTATTGTATTATATTAGTCCTAAAGACTCCTGGGATACATGTGCCACGCATTTTAGGAGGGGGATCCTTCTGCGCATGCTCGATCTCAGGCATGCGCAGAGGGGGTTTCCTGTAAAAAACAAAAGTTCCGATCTCATGCATGCAAAGTTTTGTTTACATTTTTAGGAAGGCACGTCACCCAGTCTGGCACCTGCACAGTAATAAGAAGAGGAAGACAATGGCGGCACCCGGTGTCTAGTCCTCGCCGCATAGAAGAAGGCCGACGGGGCGGTGCGGGAGGGACGCGGAGGGATCAACAGCTTTACACCTGTAAAAGTAAGTGTCTTTTTTTTTTTTTTAATGAAAGTTCCATTTTTGTAAATGCGCATGTGTGTTAACCCAGCACACGCAAGAAAAACCTTGACACCTGGAATAAATACAGAAGATTCAACCTGAAGGTTCATTATAAAACATTCCCTTCAGTATGGAGTTCCTAATTGTTCCTAATCTACGTCTTCGTTAGCCGACGCGTTTTCAGAAAAGATTAGAACCCCAAAGCCATTTCTGCATATTTTATATGGTGCAAGCAGCAATGATCTTTTGTATACCCCGACCATCCTGACGCTCCAATTTTCATGACACGATAATAAAGAAGATTACAGACGGAGACAGACTATTGACGAAGGCGTCCTATACTAAGCAATGGGACCTGGAAATGTCAGATCCATGCATAATGTATCCGCTCCCGTCTTTAATTTAACTTAGTGCATCAAAGCAAAAAGCCAAGACGTTAAATTTATGCGTTTGGAAAGGGGGGCAGAGAAATCGAGAAGCTCTGCAGAAACTTCCGCAAACTCTTTAAATGATGGATGCGCAAACGTCTGCAGCGATCTATACTTCTCGTTCTAGATATGCAAATAGTTGTGAAGGTGTTGAGGGATATAAATACACACGGCATGTTCTCTGGGAATCCTGCCGCCCTTACCTCTCAGGATTAATCAGACCATTGTGCCAAGTTGGTGTCTCTCTGCATTAGCAGGTCTTGCAAAACGTCGGAGTGCAATGTACGAGTGACAGCGCGGCTCTAAGCGGTGACAGGTGTCTAGTTAAGGGAGTCAGGTGTCATATATAGGAGGGAGGGACTGCGAAAAGGGAACAAATGAATGATGATTAGCCTGTTTACCAGGTACTATGGCATCTCAGGTACAGGGACACCTGGAAATACATTTTTTTTTTTTTGCACAGTCATCGTGTTTAAGCGTATTGGAATCTGTGTCTAGGATGTTTCTGCAGATTTGTTATCTGGATCCAGGGCAGATGTTATTCATTAACTGCAGTTTGCATTGCGTTATATGTTTTTTGTACAAATTCATAGAGCAGCTAAATATTAAAATAAAAACGAAAAGCTTGATTTGCTTAAAAGTTTGTATTTCTGTGCCTATTTAATGTACAGCGCTGTGTAATATCTCGGCGCTATATAAATGCTGTTTAACCACCTGGGCGTTACACTGAGGTCTAGATTTCTGTTCCAAAAGCGTTACACTGTTTTTCACAAAATTTTTTTTTTTAAATTGTAGACCTGTAACTTACAGAAATATGTCCGAACAGGGTTCTAGTAGATATCATGAATATAAAAAATGTTTGAAACACACAATCATGTTAAAAAAAAATACTTTTAATAAAATTAAATAAAATACACAAAAATCAGCTCAAACAAGAATACATAAATAAATGAAAAATACTGAAAATGCGATAATTCGGTATACTGTATGTTAATATATTTTTCTAAAACACCTCCCTAGTGTCCGTCACATACCTATAGACAAAACCACGTAAATATATTTTCTATTATTTTGTATTGGATTGGATACAGGACTTTGTATTCAATCCAATACAAAATGGGAACAAAATTCAAACTCTCATTTTGTATTGGATTGAATACAAACTCCTGTATCCAATCCAATACAAAATGAGAGTTTGAATTTACCAATTACATACTTTGTATTTATTTTGAATTATTTTGTATTGGATTGGATACAGGAGTTTGTATTCAATCCAATACAAAATGTGTTTGAATGACTTTCAGTTTGAATTTCCCGCACACGCGCCGACGTCATCGTATGCACCTACGTACACGCTACGGAGGGAGAAGAAGCCGACCGTCTTCTTCTTCTCTGCTGGCCGGCTTCTTCTTCCCGGAGAGGACACCCGACGCTGGAACACGACGATGGATGATCGCAGCGGGACCAGGTAAGTGATCGATAAACCCGAACTTTTCTCACTGTATTTTCATACAGTGAGAAAAGTTCGGGTTTATCGATAATTGTAACTATTATAAGCACGTACCAAGGTTGCGCTTATCGCTCGGGTGGTTAATAATAATAATAATAATAATATATAGTCTTGGGATTTGAGTTGTGTCTGGCAGTGTTGGAGACCAGATAATGATATACACTCACTGGCCACTTTATTAGGCTAGTATTGGGTCAGACCCCTTGTTGCCGTCCACCTTGTGATCATTCTTCATGCCATAGATTCTACAAGGTGCTGGAAAAATTCTTCAGGGATTTTGACATAAAAGCATCATGCAATTGCTGCAGATTTGTCAGCAGCTCATTTATGATGTGAATTTCTTGTTCCACCACATCCCAAAGGAGATCCATAATTATTATTATTACACAGGGTTTATATAGTGCCAACAAATTATGCAGCGCTGTACATTAAATAGGGGTTGCAAATGACAGATACAGACAGTGACACAGGAGGAGGAGAGGACTCAGAAGAGCTTACAATCTTGGTGGTCCATTGATGGAGATCTTGTGACTGTGGAGGCCATTTGAGTCCGGTGACCTCATTATCATGGGCAAGAAACCAGTTTGAAGCAATTTGAGCTTTGTGACAAAAATGTTATCCTGCAGGAAGTAGCCATGGGGACATTGCGGCCTTAAAGGGATAAACATAATCAGTGACAATACTAATATAGGCTGCGGGATTGAGCCATGCTCAGTTGGTATTAAGGGTCCCAAATGAGCCAAAAGTAAATACCCCGCCACCACCATTACACCACCACCACTAACCTGAACAAGGTAGGATGGATCTATGCTGCTATGTTCTTGATCCCAAATTTTGACCCCACCATCCAAATGTTGAAGCAAGAATGGAGACTCATCAGACTAGGCAATGTGTTCTCAATATTCTCTTGTCCAATTTTGAAAAAACCCTGCGAGTTGTAGCCCCAAGTACCTGTTCTTAGCTGACAGGAGTAGCCCCGGTATGGTCTCTGACTTGAGTATTCTAATGAGTTTTTGATTTTCTGTTGCCTTTCTTTCAGCTCTAACTAGTCTGGCCATTTTCCTCTGACCTTTGGGATCAACAAAGCATTGTCAACAAGAGAACTGACGCTAACTGCATATTTTCCATTTTTTGGACCTTTTTCCATAAACCCCAGAGAAGGTTGTGGGTGAAGATCTAAGCAGATCGTCTATTTCTGCATTACTCATAGCAGCCCGCCTGGCACCAACAACCGCACCACGTTCAAAGTAACTAAAGTTGCTTTTCTTCCCTCCTCTAATGCTCAGTTTGAACATCAGAAGGTCACCTTGACAATGTCTACATGCTAATTGCATTGAGTTAATGCCCTGTGATTGGCTTATTGAATAGTTGCATTCTCAGCCAAACCATTTAAACTCCCTGGCCAATGTTGCCTAAATCACCATTGTCTGACCTGTTGAGACATGGACTTCAAGAGACCTGTGTTATCTGGCAGCTGGATGTGAGCAGCAGATTCTTTATAACAGACAGCCTCCACCCAGTCTCCCTTTTTTTCCATCCTTGCCCACATCCCACCTGGCCAGATCCTAGTTAACCCAATTTCCAAGAACATTCATCCAGTTTCAAAAACTTTCGCCTATCCTTGAAAAAAGTTATATTCACCTTTAAAGGATCTTGCCCAAGTTTGAAGTAGGTTTACCCACCTTCAAAGACTTTTTTCATAAATTTAAGAAACTGTAGCCCAACTCTGAAGAAGGTTTACCCAACTTCAAAGGCCATATGTATAAATTTAAGGAACTGTTGCCCAACTTCAAAGAGTGTTAACCCATCCTATAGGAACCTTTATCTAACTTCAAAGAACTTTTTTCAACTTTGGAGAAGATTCACCCAACTTTAAAAATCTTACCTAAGCCTGAAATGGGTTTAGCCAACTTCAAAGAGCATTGACCCAACTTCCAAGGATTTTTGACCAACTTCGAAGAAGGTACACACAACTTTAAAGAATCTTGACCAAGTTTGAAGCCAATGTGCCCAACTTTACAGAACTTTCACCCACTTTCGAAGAAGGTTTATCCAGTTTAAAGAAGGTACAGTCATCTTTAAAGAATGCTTATCCAACTTCAAAGATCCGTCCTGATTTTGAAGGACGTTCAGCCAACTTTAAAGATCCTTCTCCAAGTTTGAAGGCCATTTGCCCAATTTTGAAGAACTTTCTTCCAACTTTGAAGATGGTTTACCCAACTCTAAAGAGCACTAACTCATCCTCAAAGAATATTCATCCAACTGCTAAGGACTTTGCCTAACCTCAAGGAAAGTTTACTCAACTTTAAAGAACCTTGGCAAGTTTTATGGAAATTTGACCATTCTTCACCCAAGTGCCTTCAATAGCATTTATGGCTGTTTATAAACAGCGCACAAAAAAGCCTAATTCACCCAGAATAAATATGCAATGATTCAAGAAACTTGGTTTTTAAATACCCTCCCTGGTGACCATCTTGATCACCTTCCCAGGTGCCGAATGGGTTAAAAATAAGGATGCAGTAAAAACATTTATTTTTGTAAATTTGTGGCAATTTTTCCTGTATTGAATGATATTTTTTAATACAATCTAAAAAGGAAAAACAATCCATCATCACCGAGCATGTTCAACGCTGCGCCATCTGCTCCGTCGTTTTTAAAAGCTATGTTGCAAAATTTAATAAAAAAGCTCATACTGTATATGCTTATCCAATAAAATAATAATACTTAGCATCGCACAAACAAAATGATTCATCGCCTTGCCGCCGTAAGTTGAGCAACGTTTTATATATGACTAAAATAAAGATGAGAATTCGATCATGCCGAGCCCCAGGGACAACGACCGTGTGTATCATTTTATTTCATATTTGGAAAACAAATAGACTGAGGACTCTGAACAGGGTACCTCGGGGGCCTGTTCTTAAAAAGTGGAAGGAAATAGGGGTGGGGTTATGTAGAATCATTGAGATGTATTGTTTTGGACTGCTGAACCCCAGATATATAAAAGGATAAAACATTGCAGCTCTGTAGTTATAAATACATCTGTAATGATATCATTTTCAATATTACATTTTTGATATCAGTACAAAGCTCAGAATGGAGAGAGAAACAGCTTAAGAAGCCAGTCTGCTGATAGGAGGAAATAGCCATGTTACAGACAGATGAGTTGAGTCAGCTGCTTCCCATTTCCAATCATGGGCTGTGGGTGGGGAGAAGACCCCAAAGTGACAGTGAGCAATCAGATTTCCAAGACAGTGTTGTGTTGTTTGGTATGGCTGGGAATAACTCAGGACTGGATGGTCAGAAATCCTGATCTTAGCAGTGACTACCCCTCTTTACTGGGGAATTGTGGTAGACCCCAAAGAATACAGGTTAACCCCAAAAAAGTTCCTGGAAAATGAACTTTTCATGGAAATATAAAATACTACAGATGGTACTCAATCCCCTAGTGGTGATCTTTGTGAATTGCAAGGATCTTAACAAAAATTTGTTGCAGATTTCTACTTTGTGCTGATTTGAAGAAACAAAAAATTGTTTCAACTTTTATTTTTTTTGAAGACTGATTCCTCATGGGTGGATCTGGCACCCAGGGCACTTTTAGCATTCTGATGAACAAAGCTGCTGCATCTGCCTCTGTTTAAATGTAGCTAACCTTTAGGGAATATTTTAGGATGAATAAAATTTTAATCCCATCTCTGGGCAAAGTTCAAAGTTTGTACTTTACATTTAGCCAATCACACAAGCAGAAAATGACATGTCGGTGTCTATCCTTACACCGATGAAACACAAAATACCCCGGTTACCATTTTGCATTAAACATTTAGTTAGTTTTTTTTTTTTTTTTAATGAAGCAGCTACAGACTGACCTGGAAAGGTCAATTTATTATTAATAATTTGTATTATTTTATTAACTTTGTTATCACAATTTTTTTTATTATTGTTTATTATATTACTATTATTCCTATTTTTTATATTATAATTTTAGTACTATTAATTTTTACATTTTTTTTGGATCATTATTTATTTTTTTTATAATAGTATAATTACTTGTATTCATTTTGATTATTTCTTATTAGATTATTATCATTTTTATTTATTTGATATAATATTTTATTATATTATTATAATATTATCACTAACATTCATTGTCAATCATTTTTAGTTTGGATTAGTATATTATATATTTATTTAAATAATGTTATTTTTTTGTTTTTGCTTGAACCATTTTTTTTTGCTTAACTCTGTATCTATATCATTTGTAATACCAATAAATTACATTTATTTACATTATATTTTATTTTATTCTTTTTTAAATTAAAAACTAATTTAAAAAAAGTGGACATCTTTTAAAAGAGATTCTGGTTAGCACAACCAAGTTCTAAAAATTCACAAATTTTTATTGTCAGAAAAATTCTTTTTTTAATTATATATTTAGGGGAAACCTACACACAAACTCCATCTGTTCAATTTGCTAACTTAATTTTTACTGGATGATTTTTCATGCAGTAAAATTACAGCCAGCAGGTGTCACTGTAGTCATCTGAAAATTTAAAAAAGAATCCTCCACCCCCTTTTGTAATTTTCTCCCTTTTTCCCTGGGTGAAGGCAGCTGCTGTCCGAGTTCTCTTTGGCTTAATCTTATTAGATTAATTGATTTCTGTTACAGGTTTTTATGTTAGGAGGTTGATTTGATTACCAAAGGAAACATGATAGTTTCATCCCAGTTGCTTAAATGTAACTTAATTTTCAAAACACAACAGGATCTATTTATTTTTTTTCTTTTTGCTTTGTTTTATCACCGATCAATTATCCAAGCTGAAATTGGCAATTACTGAGGTGGGCGAGGAGCGTAGTATTGTATTGCAGGCCTTTCTGTGTGTTGCTGGGATCATATTGTCATGACAGCTGATAATGATCGATGAAACGGCGCCAGGTCGGCATCACCACTGAGCACCTTAAAGCTGAAGTTTAAACTGCTAATAATATTACACACAGTATTTATATAGCACCATCATATTACGCAGTGCCGTACAAAGTCCCAAACTGTACCTCAAAGGAGCTCACAATCTAATATCCCTACCATAGTCACATGTCATTAATACTCTAAGATCAATTTAGGGGGAAGCCAATTAAACTTACTGCATGGTTTGGGGATGTGGGAGGAAACTGGAGTACCCGGAGAAGAACCTGCAAATTCCATACATAGCATCCTGGCTGGGGTTTGAACCTGGGACCTAGCGCTACAAAGACTGGAGTGCTAACTCCTGGGCCACTGTGCTGCCCGTGGGCTTGGTATTTTGCTCAATCAGAATTGCTTCAGCTTCCAATGAACACTGTGAGAAGCTCACAGCGTGCAGTAAAATCAGAGTATTCAAAAATACCCATCAAGCCTGGGTATTGGACACTGATAAGGTCATTCTCCTGCTCACTCGTCCTATCAGCATGTCGGTGCTTATTCACTGCAAAGCATGATTGGCTTATGCCTAATACTTTCCCTCTGGACATGCATTATGAAGAGTTAGAAAGCCTGTATTTATGTATATGAAAACCCCCAATTTTTTAAAAATATAGTGCATGTCCAATTTTTTGTCCTATCTTACACAGCACAATGCTCAACAATGGATTGGTGTGAATGGTCCAATTCTATTTTGGGGTGCTGCACATAGAAACACATCCTACTTGCATGGCTGCATGTTCAAAAGGGGCTCTTAGGATAAGTTTAGAAGGGTGTTTGTTAACCTTTTACTGGCACCCATTGAGAAGGTGCCCCGAAACAGCTTTCGAGACTTTTTGACCATCACTTGCTGATGAGGTTTGACCTCTATGTAAGCCGTCTTAAAAACTGCACCGGATCTGGACCACCTGTTCAAAAATGGTATTTGGGCACTCCAATAAGCTTCATTGATAACTAGGTTGAGGTTCGGCTGGATTAGATAAACCTCACCTGTCAAAAACAGCCTATTTGGACTGCCATAAGGGTTGCCTCTCCTCTAAGGCAGGGGTAAGTTCTGCCCATGCAGAGCCTATGCTTGACTCCTCCCTCCCCACTCCCACCACTTCCTGCAATGTCTTATCATTTGCATATGGAAGGTTGGCCTAAAGCTTTGCTGCCCCCTTGAGGAAATTGCAGTACATAGTAGGAAATTGCCTGATGCAGTTTAATTTAATTAAATTACTAAAATATGAATTTTGGCTGCAGCATACAAAATAAATCATACAAAACATGAAACAGAAATCTCATGTATGGAAAGCACCGGATCACTGGTGAGGTATTTAGAAAAATCAGATTAGTAATGGAAATATTTGGAATGCGTTTTCTCCCCACTTTGTCATACCTGTCATGCTTTTCCATGATGGATCTCCCCCATCTACGCATCGCCAGGGGATTATAAACACAGGTGCCTTTTTAATGCGTCTCCGACCATTTTTTTTTGTCTACGACTGCAGACAGATACAGACTGCAGATGTTGTGGGTCTGGGAAATGAAACGCACATGGGGGCTTCAGGGGCCAATTTTATTTTCACTCTGCTTGTTTACAGCATGCTGTGCTTTTTCACTGTCAACATTCTTGCAGTTTTTCTGTGATCAAGAAACAGACCCCTAGGTTCTTAGTGATTTTTATGGTTCTGTGTGTACAGCAAGAGATATATTTTTCCGATGATGATATGTCTGAGATTCTAGTATTTTTTTTTTGAGATTCTATATAAAATGAAATTTTCAGTAAAATAGGAAGCTAGCTTTTACTGCAATACTCAACTTCACTCCACAGATGCTCTCCCACAGTAATTCCTTTTGTCCAGTAGATGTCACTGCTGGGATGAATGACAGTCAGACTAATTTATCCCTTTTTTTCTAAGTGCAGGCTGTCATGGACCCTCCCCCGAGGGGATTTCATCATGCTAGCTTGGGTTCAGAGTATTTCAGGATACCAATGGAGGGCTATAGTGCTCACATGTGTTAGTTCTGATTGGTTCAATGCCATCACGTGAAGCAAGACACATGCTTCTCCATACTCAAAAATACTGGGTACTTTCTTTGGATTCTAGTACTAAATGAAGAGCCAATGGAAGCATTTTCTAAAGGACACTGCACACACTTAATAATGGTAATGCAATAACCAATTATCTTTTCATTCTTTGTTGCATCTCAGTACTGTGATCTCATGCAGCCTAATAGCAGATGCTCCCTGTAATAATCTTTATTTTTTTTTTCCTTATGAGCTCCTACATAACATGTGCCCAATAGGTGAGGACCCAGCCCAGGACATGGAAGGCCGCATGGCCAGAAAAGAAGACTCTTGTGTCGCTCTTTTTTTCTCCCACCCTTCTCTCATTCCCCTTCTCTCTTATCTAACCATCTCTAATTCAGTCTTCCCTTTCCATCCTCTTTCTCCCCTCTTTTTCATTCTCTCTCCTTTCCACTTCTCCCCCTTTCCTCACTTGCTTTTTCTTTCTTTCTATTTTCAACTTCCCTTCCCATTATCTCTTTCTATTCATCTCCCTCACTCACCCTCTCTCTTTTTCTCTTTTCTCTCTCCTCTCCCCCTCACGTCCCTAATTTACTTTCTCTTTTACTTATTAATTCTCCCTTCCTGTCTCCCTCTTCCACTTTCTCTCTCCTTCCCCTCCGTCCTTCCTCTATCTCTCTTTCTTTCTTTTTCTTTTCTTTCTGGTTTCCTCTCTCAATCTCATTCTCCTTTATTATTCTCTCACATTATCCCCCATTCTTTCTTCTTTTTACTTTCACTTTCTTTCCTTCTCTCATTCTCTCTCATTCACAATTACATTTCATTGTTTCTCTGCCTCTCCCCCTTTTATTTCCTTTTTCTTTCTTGAATCTATTCATCTTTCTATATTTTGGCAAAGAAAGAGTGGATATAAATCCCAAATGAGAGAAAGATTTCTATCTTTGAGAGAGCGATGTCTATCTTTGTCCTCTATCTAGAAAAAAAGAAATCTGTTTTCCTTTTTTTTACCTCTTGTTCCCCCTCTCCTTCCCCCCTTCCTCTATCCCTCTCTACCTTTATGTGTTTTGCTTTCCTCTTCATTATCTTCTGTTGCCCCATCTTTCTTTCTTTCTTTCTTTCTTTCTTTTCTTTCTTTCTTTCTTTCTTTCTTTCTTTCTTTCTTTCTTTCTTTCTTTCTTTCTCTCTCTCTCTCTCTCTTTCTTTCTCTTTCTCTCTCTTTCTTTTTTTCGCTTTCTTTTCTTCTTCTCAGTCTCTCCCCCACTCTTTCACCTTCTTCTCCCTTTCTCTTCTTCTCACTCTCATTCTTTCTTCCTTACATTTTTACTCTTTGACCTTCTCTTCCTTTCTTTCTTTCTTTCTTTCTTCCTTTCTCTCTCTCTCTCTCTCTCTCTCTGTATCTTTCTTTATTTCTCTTTCTCTCTCTTTCTTTTTTTCGCTTTCTTTTCTTCTTCTCTGTCTCTCCCCCACTCTTTCACTTCTTCTCCCTTTCTCTTCTTCTCACTCTCATTCTTTCTTCATTACATTTTTACTCTTTCTTTCTTTCTTTCTTTCTTTCTTTCTTTCTTTCTTTCTTTCTTCCTCTCTCTTTCTTTCTTTTTTTCGCTTTCTTTTCTTCTTCTCTGTCTCTCCCCCACTCTTTCACCTTCTTCTCCCTTTCTCTTCTTCTCACTCTCATTCTTTCTTCCTTACATTTTTATTCTTTGACCTTTTCTTTCTTTCTTTCTTTCTTTCTTTCTTTCTTTCTTTCTTTCTTTCTTTCTTTCTTTCTTTCTTTCTTTCTTTCCTTTCTTTCTTCCTTTCTTTCTTTCTTTCTTTCTTTCTTGCTTTCTCTTTCTCTCTCTCTCTCTCTCTCGCTCTCTTTTTCTTTCTTCCTTCCTTCCTCTCTCTCTCCTTTTCTCTCACTTTCTTTCCTCTCTTTCTTTTATTCTTCTCTGTCTCTCCTCCCCTCTTTCATCTTCTTCTCCCTTTCTCTTCCTCTCATTCTTTCTTCCTTACATTTTTTCCTTTTTCACATTCCCTCTTCTGTTTTCTCTCTCACTTTTTTCCTCTCACCCTCCTTCTCTCCCTTCCTTCCCCTAAGGCCCAGTGATACAATCTCCTTTGACTTTTCTATAGAACACAGTCCTTTTTTTTTCACATAAATTGTTAGTGAATTGAGCTCTGGCCCTGCGCTGTGTTCATGGGGGCAATGTGCGGTGTGCGTACCCCGGGGTACATAATTGAAACCCAGCACAGAGTGTACCTGCTGATTGGTGTTGTCACCTAATACAAAGTGAGTACTGGAATGCTGAAGCAGTGTTTGCTATGTGTGTTCCAGAGGAGAGGGGGAAGCCAAGCAGAGATTTCACAACAGATTGTAGGAGTGAGAGATGGGAGGTGTAAACGCCAGATGGCCAAATATTGCAGTAATCCGCATGAGGGTATGAAATAATGTTCTCACAGTGGTTTGTCAGGGGAAGGAATTTTACTGATAATATACTTGAAGAAACAACAGGTTTACTGAAAGCGAATGTATGAAAAAGGAAGGTGTCAGATTATATTTAAAAATGAATGCGCAGCGTTATGCCGCTCCAGTATATTCCTTATATTTATTTTGTCAGATCTAGTGACGCTTGGCTGCGGTGGTTGAGCCTGTGAAGTGAAGCTGCAGCTTGGAAAAGGACACAAATCCATCAAGCTTAACCTTTGTTAAATCTCCTCTATAGTTATCAAGAAAAAAAAAAGGCAGAGGCGTTTGTATTCACTTCTCCTCGTCTACAAGAAAAAAAAAAGTGCGTTCTTCTAAAGAGTGCGTCCTTTCGCTGATGTAAAGTAGATCAAGTTTTCCGCAGTGGAGATAGGAACAAGTACACGCCGTCCTAGATCAGGCTTCGGGGGTAGATACAGAAAACCAGGCATTGCTATGAAACAGTACAAGGGCTGACTATTCAAAATGGCCAAGGAAAAGGTGACCATTAGGGATGGGGTTAGGGTTGGACCCCGCGGATTCGAGATGGACTCTTTGCCATTTGCTATTTCCACAATTGAGTTACGTGGATGCAAAAAGCCTGATTTATTAAAGCTCTCCAAGACTGAAGAAGACAGACTATCATGGTAGAACCTGGTTGGTCCAATGAACCTAAAATGGATCTGGTCTAGGATTGAAAACATTTGCCAAATAATAGAAAATTATATTTAGGAAATCCATTCTAAGAGAACATTCTTGAAGAACGTTCACTCAGAGAAGTAAAAACCCCAAGGACATCTAATATCATACATTTTATAGAACTTTACTCAGTTATAAAAAAAGACTGAAGAAGATAGATCATCACTGGTAATCAAAGGTGATCAAGCAAACTGGGAACTTTAAATGTTTGATACATTTTAGAAAATTATTTCAATCCTTGACCAGGTCAGAACAGATAATAGCAAGAAAACAGTTGTGTCCATGCATCTACAGTAAGAACAGTGATTTATTTCCATTATGCTCGATCACCAAGGTCCTCCAATGATGGTCTACCTGAAGAACTGTAGGTAATCCGGCCAGTGTGTCCAGTTTTGGAAAACTCACTTACAAATATATATTGATGGAACGAATCCAGAGACCACAATCAAAATGGTGCAAAGGGGAATACTAAGGGAACTTTAAATGTACAAGGTCAAGGGGAAATGGGAAAAGGAAGCTTTAAAAACATACAAGCTACTTCCAGGCATTCACATCTACTTTTATAAATCATTTGCGCTAATGAGGACTCATTGGCTTCTCATAAAGTTGGGGGTCATATGACTCGCCAACTTTAATGGAGGACCTCCTAAGGTGCTTCCATTGCTGTCTTGGTGATGTAGGCACTATTGACTGTCCAACAGAGAGTTCTCCTCTAGAACAGTGGTCGCCAACCTTTTCAGTCCCGTGGACTACTAAAATCCTGGCTCCTGACCGTGCATGCATGGGGAGGCGGTTGTCAATCAAAGAGGGAGAAACCTCCCCGTGAGCCTGAAATGGGAGAGGGGGTGGGTTGTGTTCAGGGACACAGCCCACCCACTTCCCTGAGCCTGGGATTTGTACGTGGTCCGCGGCTCTGGCTGGCAGGCCCCACCAGCGGGGTCCTTCTGAACTAGTTTAGGGGGCAACTTGCCAGAGCCGCGGACTACAAAAACTTTCTTGCGGACCGCCAGTTGGCGGCCACTGCTCTAGAAGACCACATGTCAAGATGTCATCACAAAGAAAAGATGGGCCTGAACAATCATAAAGAGGGGTGGTCTTAGGTGAAGAAATTTCAACCTCAAAAGGGTTTTTTTCAACGTAAATAGGTAAGTTATAAAGTAGAAGGTGTTAGGTTTGAGTATACCCAGAGATGGTCGTTCAGGGTTTAAATAGGTTTTAGGAGGTTTGAGATGAAGAATCCATTGCATAATCTCAAGGGCAACATCAGAAGAGATTTCCGGCCAAAGTAATGAGTCAATCATTGTGAATGGGTAAAAGTGTGGAAGTAGAAGGTGTTGGGTTTGGGTATACCCAGAGGGTTTAAATAGAGTTTAGGACGGCCAAAACCACAAATACATTGCATAATCTCAAACTATCAGAGCAAATGTTTAAGAGTAACATAAGAACACATTTCTACGTAATAAGTCAATCAACAATAAAAGAACATTTTTGGGAAAGATGAACAGAGGCCTATGAAAAAAAAACAGATGGTCGATCTTCTCCAGTCATGAAGATCTGTAGTAAATTTGGCTTGGGGTTTCCAGTTCTGGAGACCACATTTACAAAAATCAATTGATAACATGGAACGAGACCTCAATAAAAATGGTCCAAAGAATAAAACATTTTGGGAAAGACTGAAGGAACTTAAGTACAAAGTCAAGGGCAAAAGGGGATGGAAAAAAATGAGCATAAAAGCTACTTCCAGGCATTAACAGCCACTCATGCTTTGCCACCCAATAAGGGGTAATTTGCTTCCTATAGTGTATGTGGGTTATACTTCAATTTTTCTATCTTCCTCACCTCTTCATGTGTTTCCATTGCTATCTTGGTAATGTGGACACTTCCTTGACTGTTCAGCAAAGAGGTCTCCTCCAGAAGACCTCATGTCATGATGTTATCACAAAGAAAAGATGAATTGAAACAGCCATAGGTCGTGGTTTTAGGTTAGGAAATTCAGAAACCTCAGAATTTTTTTTTCAACGTGAAAAGGGGGAAGTGGGGAAAAAGGGGGTGTTGGGTTTGGGTATACCCAGAGATAGTCTTTCAGGGTTTAAATAGGGTGCAGGAGGTCTAAGATGAAGAATTCATTGCATCATCTCAAGAGTAACATAAGAACAGATTTCCAGCCAAGGTAATAAGTCAATCAACAATAAATAACATGTCTAGGGCAGATGAACACAGGTCTATTACTAAAAAAAAGAATTCTAACCTAAGGGGTCGGAGTCAATGGAACATGGATGAAAATTTTTTTCTGCCTTCAAGGTTTCTTTACAAAAAAAAAGTCTAATCCCACAACTGCTGACGTTGCACATTCATTTCATCATTACATTTTTCTTGCTGACGGACTGTCCCAATGTGATTTACTATTGTGTAAAATTTCAGGATGGTAGTGCTTTCCTTTTCATTGTTTGCTTTCCTGAGAGACCTCATATAATGCATTTAGTTCTTAATGTTGAACATTAAAGCAATCATATTGATAAAGATAATGATGTGTGCTTTGGTCCCCAAGGTCAACCATTGAAAAACACATACATGATGAAGGACTACAGCGGAATTAATTAAGTGCTAGGCTGCCATCCGCATAGTAATAAGTGCAGTGCACAAACTCATTGATTCCTGCTGGAGTTACCGAGAGTCTTGGCTTTATATGAAGTATAGAGCTGAAACAATTTGCTGTTTTTTTACTATAGACCAGCCTTTCTACCCTAAAGAACACCTGAAAAAATTTTCCAGTTTTGGAGAACCCCTACTCAAATACATTTTTGGGGGTCAATGAAAAAAAAAAAATAGTGGCCAGTGGAAATAATGCCCCCCCTAAAAGGGCTCTATTTATAAATTATTCCCCTGTCAATTCGCTCTACATTTGTTCATATTATTTGTTTATATCCTATTAATTTCCTATTGTGACCGCTGTGCACTTTGACAGTTGGCCACTAGATGGCAGAACAAGTAATTGATTTAAATAGGGACTGAAAGGAGAGTTGTAGAGATCTGGCCATCTGTCAGCAAATTTCAGAAAAACTGACTGGGGGAGTAATTTTCAAATAGAACCCATAATACATGCAGTTGTTT
The DNA here is from genome assembly GCF_032062135.1 of Pyxicephalus adspersus. NCBI lineage: Eukaryota > Metazoa > Chordata > Amphibia > Anura > Pyxicephalidae > Pyxicephalus > Pyxicephalus adspersus. The sequence continues at coordinate 84,662,851 of NC_092871.1, read as the reverse complement.
TACCAAGTGGTATTAACCTCAAAACTATGCAGTCATCATCATGTTTGAGGTCAATCAGCCATAGTTTGAAGAACCCCTAAAAACCTTTGGAGGAACCATGTTTATGAATAACTACTATAGACAAACAAATAGACTACAAAAGAAAAAAATATAATAAACTTGCATTTTATCTACTATTTTTTCAATGATGTGAATTTTTTTGACAATTACATTGTTAAACATGGCACACTGCCATCTTTTGGGTACATTGGCAATTGCAGGCTTCAAGTTTATTTTATGAGCCTGAATACTTGATCAGAAACCACTTAAAATAGATACTGGTTATTATTGTTGGCTGCTTCTTATTAAAGCCTTTACTCTTCTATATATATATATTTTTTTAATTGGGTGATTCTGAACATGTATGCGAGAATGACCTGTGTAAATTTTTTGGGACCTGCAAGAGGAATCAGGGGAGCGGAGCTGACAGCTCCACTCCCCTGATTGCTCTTGCAGCCCTGTAGTTTGTGTTCTTAGATTCTTAGAGATTCTCTGTCCAAGAACACAAGAGTCCCGCGGCTGGGCTCATCATGAATGAATGCAGCTGTGGGAATCAAACTGTGATGATTCCCATGGCTGCATTCATTGATGAGCACAGCTCTGGTACACTAACAATTGGAGAATCTTCCTGCCTCCCCGGGCACTAGAGGTTAAATGAGGGCTTGCCCAGGGAGGGGGTACTACTCCTACTGTAGGATTAGGTACTACTGTATTAATTTTCTCGATCTTCCCATGAGTCCGAAAAATCAGTTCCTAATAGACCTAGACTAATTGGAGCTGATTTATTAACGTTCTCCAAGACTGGAGAAAATAGACCACATGGGTGAATCTGGGTAAGACAGCAAACTAGGAATGGATTTCTTAAAAATCATTTGCTATTAGTTGTCCAATCCTGGACCACAGCCATTTCAGGTTTTCTAGATTGCCCAGGTTCACCCATAATAGTCTATCTTCTTCAGTCGTGGGGTGCTTTATTAAAGCAGGCCCATGATATCATGCTAGATGAGGAAGTGAGCAGGGTTACAGAATATCACCTCTCCTCCTGCCTTAACATAGAAGAGGTGTTCTGTAGTCCATGGCCTGATAAAACTGTTACAGAACGTTGTCAGTTTATAAAAACTCAGGCTGGTATTTTTTTTGGCCACCAACAGATATAGCCAAATATTTTCTACGGCATATCTAACAGGGATGGAATAAAAAATGAAATGTTCAGGTTTACAAATACTTTAATCCCTACACAGCTGACCACTAGGGGGAGCATTCACAAATCAAGCAACATATTATGCATTTGAAACGGCAAGCAAATAAAACGGCGGATGAAGGATCAAAAACAACTTTTATGTAAATGTCGAAATAACTGAAAATACTGGAAATACACTTTAGTATTCCTTTAAGTTGCACCGAAAAATGCCTTGATCTAAGACTTTATCTGAGTTGGCGTGCTGCTACCTCTCCCATCTGTGGGAAATGCATCATTTATGAGCTGCTGACCTCTGTGCCCTGAAACAAATATTCCAGTCTGATTCTTTCATACACATCCCATCTCAAAGCCATGTGCTCTAATGGACTGCCACAAAGAGAAATGCCAATGGCTTTCTCCATCATTTGTTGTAGCATACAAAAGATGGGAAAAATTAAAATAATCTTTCTTCTGTACTCATTACCAGAAAATCTATCAAATGATTCAATTTAACTTTGAATTATATTTTATTCGTAACATTGGGGTGAGGAAATGGTTAAATACGGGGGGTGGGGGGGCTTTGCGAACAATGAATTCTGTGGAGTGTATTGATCTGTGCCTTTTCACATTCAGCACTGCAGTATGGATTTTTAATGAGTGTGCGTTTAACTCTTCTGTTTCCAGTGACCCAAAGAAAAGCCGGTTAAAACAGAATACATTGTCCTTGCTTTTATTAATAAAGGGCGGAGGTTAAAGCTGAACTCCAGGAAAACGGATAAATGCCAGATGAAACGCACCGATCAACCTAAACATTAAACCCGGTGACAGGTGAAGAGATAGCATTGATTATTTCATTACAATGGAAGCTGACAAAAAGCGCAATATAATAGGCAGCAAGTGAGCAGTCAGTTCTCGAAGGTGATGTATTGGGGAGAGGAAAAATGGACAAGTGTAAAGATCTGGAGGCTCTGACAAGTGACAAATTGTAATGGCTGGATGACTTGGTCTGAGAATCTCCATAATGGTAGGTATTGTAGGGTGTACTTGGTATTCAGAGGTTAGAATGTATCAAAAGTGGTCGAAGGAAGAACACCTAGAGTACATTGATATGTTCTAGGGAAAGTTAGTTCATATGGTCCAATCCTACAGAGGAGCTCTGATGGCACAAAAAGCTCAAAAACTTGAAAGAAAGACCCATTTCCAATAGCAAAAACATCCAGAGGTAGCCAATGGCCACACGTGGACCATGGAGGTGGTGTCTTGGTCTGATGAATCTTTTTCTCACTTGAAAATTCTTTGTTTGATATTATATGGATGGCTGGTTATGTTTTTGCAATTGTCTATGGACAGGATGGCAGCAGGGTGAGAAGAAGGAAGGTTGGTGTAGGCACTGTGACGTAAAGGTCTTCTGCTATTGTCTTGGTGCCAGAAACCACGGGACACCTACAAGAAGTCCTGTGGAGTCCATGTTTTGAAGAATTAAGGAAATGTCTTCATGACCCAAGTATTAAAGTGTACTGAAAATTTAATGTTGACTATGAAAGAAAGGTATCAGGACCATATACAACACGGAAAGCACCCAGAGGGAGCCATTGGCCATCAGAAGTGGACCATGGAAATGGAAGATGGTGTCCTTGTCTGATGAATCTTTTTCTCCTTTGAAAGTCCTTTGCTTCATATTACTTGGCTGGTTATGTGTTTGCTTTTGTCTGTAGAAAGGATGGAAGCAGGATGGGAATAATCAAGATTGGAAAAGGCAGAGAGCCCTAAAGGTCTTCTGCTATCATCTTGGTGCCAGATACCACAAAAGACCTACAGGAGTCTTGTTGAGGTTCTATGGAGGTCTTGTGGAGCCCAAGCCATAAGGAATTTGTGAAATATCCTCACCACCCAGGAAGCAATGCAGACACCTAAAGAAAGGACCTCCTCTGTAGTGGAGAAAATAGAAGACTCTAGAGCTTTCCCACCCCATGGGTTTTGGTATTTAGGACCTTTTGTAGTTGGTATTAGGAACCAAAGGGGCATAGTTGATGCCATGAGAAGCGGTCAGGTAACAGGTGCTCAGCTTTGACCAATGACAATCCTCCAGGTGTTTAAAGGTTGTTTGTGGGCTCCCAGGACATCTACAGAACACTAAGCTGTTGTCTAGATTGCCTTGTGAATGATCTGACTCTGCTGCCATTAGTTTCGATGTCTGTTTTTTACAGTTTTCTAAAGGACCGCAACAGTCCAGATTTATGAAAGCTAAGGCTGCAGTAGATTAGGTTTTCCGTAGTGGAGAACAAGTACACGGCGTCCTAGACCAGGCTTCATTGGTAGACAGATTGGTAGTAGATCGGTGGTGGATTCTGTCATCTATCAAGAGACAGAGGCATTGCAACAAAACAATACAAAGAGCTGGACATTCTTATGTAAACCGGCCAAAGAAAAGGTGACCATTGGCGATATGGTTGGGGCTGGACCCAAAGGTAGGTTTGATATAGACTCTCCATTTGCTATTTCCCCAAGTGCACACAATGGACCTGATTAATGGAAGCTCTCCAAGACTGGAGAAGATAGACTATCAAGGAAGTACCTGGGTGATTGAGCAAACCTGAATCTGGTCCAGGACTAAAAAAATTTGCCAACTAATAGCTCATAATTTTTAGGAAACCCATTTCACCCAGGTTCTTCTAAGATAGCCTATCTTCTCCAGTCTTGGGGAGCTTCTCTAAATTATTCCCAATCTTTTTACATTCTCCTTCCCAATGCTCCTCAACATCCAGGACCTGTATTGAGATCCAAGTTTCAGCCTTTAATTACCTGAAATAAAATAAATAAACCCAATAAAAAAAAAAAACATGCCATCTCAATAAGCAGTCCACTTGACTATGTGTTGAAGGATTACTTATACATAATGGCCTCTATCAAGCAACACTTTGTTTTTTAACGTCAAAATAACTGTCAACAGCTGGTCGTTTTTATGGAAGACGACCTTTCATTCCTAATGAGGATGCTGTAATAATCTGGTGCACTGAACCAGGTACATTGAATAATTAATTACAGAGAAAGGAAAGCGACGCGAGAGAGAAGGATGATAATTGTATACAAGGTTAACAGCTGGGGAGGTCTGCTATAAGATGTATATATAGCACCGTATGAATAATCCTGCAGGTAATTACGTAGCTGGTCTGCTAGGTGATGGCAGACGTATGATGGAAGGAGTACAATAAATGTGGAAACGGCACTGAAAAAATAAATTCACAAACAAATATTGTTCTATCATGATGAAAAATTAAAGAGAAATTTGTCTGCAGCAGAGACGAGAGGAATGTCGTTTCACAAAGGATTTCAGATAAATTGCATTGCGATGAACAACAGTATTGGGAGGGAAATTTTGGAATTTTTTTTTACCTTTTATGGGCATTGGTGTAAGTGTATAGAGAAAAATTAAAGGGTATGTGAACCCAAAATCACATTTTTCAGTATGTTTGGCCACAAATACCATTATTATTATTATTATTAATATTATTAATAAACAGGATTTATAGAGCGCCAACATATTACGCAGCGCTGTACATTAAATAGGGATTGCAAATGACAGACTAATACAGACAGTGATACAGGAGGAGAGGACCCTGCCCCGAAGAGCTTACAATCTAGTAGGTGGGGGAATTTCACACACAATAGGAGGGGAGATATTTAGTGGTGGGAAGTAGTGATGGTTTCAAAAAACAGAAGAAGACGGGTAGGCAAGTTTGAAAAAATGAGTTTTGAGTGCTCTTTTAAATGAGCAGAAAGTAGGAGCAAGCCGAATAGGGCGAGGAAGACCATTCCAGAGAGTTGGAGCAGCTCTAGAGAAGTCTTGTAACCGTGCGTGTGATGAGGTTATGAGTGAGGAAGTCATTAGTAGGTCATTGGAGGAGCGGAGAGAGGGGCAGGGGGAGTATTTTTTAACCATGTCAGAGATGTAAGTGGGACAATAACTGTGTAGGGATTTGAAGGCAAAGCACAGGAGCTTAAATTTGATTCTAAGGTGAAATGGAAGCCAATGAAGAGAACTGCAAAGAGATGTAGCGGAAGAGGAGCGGAGGGAAGGATGGATGAGTCTGGCTGCAGCATTCATAATAGATTGTAGAGGAGAGAGTCGGGTTAGTGGAATACCAGAGAGGAGGAGGTTACAGTAGTCCAGACGGGAGATGATAGGAGCGTGTACAAGGAGTTTGGTGGTCTCAGGGGACAGGTAGGGGCGAATTTTGGAGATGTTGCATAGGTGAAAGTGACAGGACCTGGAAATGTTCTGAATATGGGGGGTAAATAAGAGGGCCGAGGAAATGATATGTTCATTGGGGATCCTAGAGCCTATTTAGAACTGTGTGTAAGTTTGAGTTTGAGCTATTGAACCCTGTTAACAATTCTCCTTTTTCATCAACAATCTCTTAGGAGTTTGCCTGACCCAGGGTCATGCAACCGACTTACTCAAAGCACAGGGTGTAAGAGATCCAATGCCCCCCCACCCCTCCAAAGACTCACTTGATAATGATGAAAACATATATAGGAAAGAAAGCAAATAAGTGCGATGATGTCAATCGATTTTACTGTCACCTAGAAAATAGGATTCCTTGGTATCCTTTGCTGCTTCACCTATTGCTGGCGATTGGACAGGGCGGCAGGTATGGCTATCTGCAAGGCTACCCATTGGGCTATGAAGATCAGCACAGGGGTGTGCACAGTGAAGTGTCCTATTCATTGTACAGCGCTGCGTAATATGTTGGCGCTATATAAATTCTGTTTATTACCGTATTTTTCGGACTATAAGACGCACTTTTTCTTCCCCAAAACTGGGGGGGAAAAGTGGGTGCGTCTTATACACCGAATACATGT